>NC_133618.1:681727887-681990387 GCF_048593235.1 Sminthopsis crassicaudata
GTTCCTTTTCTGGATGTAGCTGGTTCTGTCCACCATTAATCAATTTGAATTGGATTAGCTCTTCTCTATGTTGAAGAAATCCATTTCCATCAGCATACATCCTCGTACAGTATCATTGTTGAAGTGTATAATGATCTTCTGGTTCTGCTCGTTTCACTCAGCATCAGTTGATGTAAGTCTCTCCAGGCCTCTCTGTATTCCTCCTGCTGGTCATTTCTTACAGAGTAATAATATTCCATAACATTCATATACCATAATTTACCCAGCCATTCTCCAATTGATGGGCATCCATTCATCTTCCAGCTTCTAGCCACTATGAAAAGGGCTGCCACAAACATTTTGGCACATACAGGACCCTTTCCCTTCTTTAGTATTTCCTTGGGGTATAAGCCCAGTAGTAGTATGACTGGGTCAAAGGGTATGCACATTTTGATAACTTTTTGGGCATAGTTCCAGATTGCTCTCCAGAATGGCTGGATTCTTTCACAACTCCACCAACAATGCAACAGTGTCCCAGTTTTCCCACAGCCCCTCCAACATTCATCATTATTTGTTCCTGTCATCTTAGCCAATCTGACAGGTGTGTAATGGTATCTCAGAGTTGTCTTAATTTGCATTTCTCTGATCAATAGTGATTTGGAACACTCTTTCACATGAGTGGAAATAGTTTTAATTTCATCATCTGAAAATTGTCTGTTCATATCCTTTGACCATTTATCAATTGGAGAATGGCTTGATTTCTTATAAATTAAAGTCAATTCTCTGTATATTTTGGAGATGAGGCCTTTATCAGAACCTTTAACTGTAAAAATTTTTTCCCAATTTGTTACTCATGATTCCAAATCTAATGCTCTTTCCAATGTACACAGTCCCAGTGCAACACTTTGACTCCCTCACTTTGTCTCTGTTCCTCTCCTCACTTCTTTAGTCTGTTTATATTTGTACCAGTTTATCTCTGTAGCTATTGCTCCCCCTATCCATAGTATCCCACTTTTTTTCTAGTAAAAGAGAAGCATCTTGCTTTTTTTGTGGAATCCTTTCTGCCAGACACGATTCCTCTTGATATTTATTGTAAGTAATTTTTGTTTTACTGATGTGTGGAAGATAAGGAATGGTAGATGGTCCTATCATGTGATTTACACCAGAAACTACAGCCATGTGACAGTCATAGATGTATGCAGGAGGAGGAGGAAAACCCAACATGGTGACATGGTGGACATGGTCCATCTGGTCACTTCCTCAGGGGTTGCCTATGAAGCTCTCTCTCTATCCTTCCCTGATCAGGCAATTTGCAAAAGCACATTCTTGGATGTTGGGTAGGAAATAAGAAGGTGGTTGAAGGTGCCTTCTCCCATTTTCTTCTTACTTGTAAAGTGTTTTTTTTTTTTTTTTTTTTTTAAGAATCTTTGGTTGAAGGCAAGAAACAAAAAGTAGAGAGAACCATTTCTGTTGGGAATGAGATCAAATTTCTGTTCCTCCATCCTTGTTCTTTTTTCAAGCTTGGTTGGATCCATTATCTTGCCCATGTGGGCCCTCTTTAGGGAGAGCTGATAACCACCCTTCCAAGTTTAACCATGTCCTCCCAGCAAACCTTCAACAGACTGGATATCTTTCTTCTGGCACTCATGATATTGAATGGGTAAAAGTGTCACATTTATCTCTCTGTTATTCTTCAAACACTTTCAATAACTGTCCTCCCTTCTTTTCTAATTGTTCATTTCCTGGAATATAGGATCATAGTTTTAGAACTGAAAAGGACTTTAGATCTCCCTTTGTCTAACACACCCCTCCTCTCCACTGCCACCTGGCACTGGACAATGCTACTCCAAGTGAAACTCCTTCCTGTTTCTTTGATGGTATATTTCTAAAAGAATAATTTCAGTATTCCACATTTTGATTATGATTCAAATATTGTTAGGCCTCCTACAATGATGGGAGTGGGGAAAAATTATCTCACTAAAAGGAACATGAAATGATTATGAGAAAAAAGTTTTTAAATCAGCCTGCCACTTTGGAATGTGTGACCTTGGCAAAATATGGCTTCTTGGCTTTAAATGACTATTTATGTGGTGCTGTCGGACTTTTGCTGCATGACAACAAATGCTTTTTGAATTGGATTGCGTGGTTATTCTGGAGGAGGGGCCAAATAAAAAACTGTTATGCATTTAATTGCCTTGGATTTCACCCAGATTAAAACAGTCTTAGAAGTGCTCAAACTATTAAAAATGTAAAGAGAGAAATAATATGGATGTTATGTCTTACTGGGCATTTTTCTCAGTCATTACTGAGAGATAATGTATATTGTTGGATTGGAGAAATTCCCTCAGCTCTCCTTGATAGTTAAATCTGACCCATATATAGTATCTCCTTCTAAGTGCATTGTGAGCACTTCAGTCAATTGACTACCAGAAAATGAAAAGACTTGAGAGATTTCCTGAAGAAAAAAACTGAGGCCCGATTATATTAAAGGTTCAGGTCCACACAGTGAGTCCAGTATGGAATATGAACTGATGTTTGCTCTCATCTTGATATCAGAAGAACTCATAAAATAGCATGTTGGTTATGATACAAATCAGATCCTTGTGTATGTGTTTTTCTTAGAGATATATTAGCTTTCAAATTGCCTCATCCTTAAGGGAACGGAATCCAAAGATTTACAGCGAGCCTACGAGCAGATGAAACTTGGCGGCCTGATTGAGCTTCCATCTGTGTGCCTTCAGTTCCTCTGGCTCTCTGGGATGCGTTGTTAAATGAATTCACTTTGTTAAATGAAACCTGACTCAGGCCCATCAGAGAACTGCTTTTGGTCTTGGAGTTTTAGCATTTTGATTGTCTAATTTTTGCACCATTATGGAGGGGACTTTTCATCAGAAATATACAACAATAGCCTAGAAAGCATCTTGGAGGATGTGTTTCAGACTTCCATTTACAGCCTGCCCACTGTGGGCACAGGAAGTGTTGTGAATGAAAGACAAAAGCAAAAAAAAATCTCTTGATTGCTTTGGGGAAATAATTTCAATGATGTTGGGATGTCAAGAAGGAAAACCATTTCTATTTTTTTCCTAAACCACTGAGTGAGAGAAACATTATGGGGGAGGAGAGGCTTGACAAATTGTCTGAAATCTATGCTGTATCCTTAGCTTTCTTGGTCTCTGGATTGATTGGATATGTCTTGTTATTGATTTAAATCTGTCATTAATTTCCATGAGTCATTGACCAGTAATTATCCTTCAACACATTAAATAATTTGTCAATGCTATATATATATATATATATATATATATATCAATGTTCTATTTGCATAGAATAAAGGACAGTCACAGTCTATGTAAAAAAGCAATTTGGCCTTTAAGAATTTGGGCTTACTTTCCTTTCTGTCTCCCCTTGGAAAATCCCTTCTCCTTTAAGGGCCCAGTTTTTTTCATTTATTAAATGGAACTGGATTTTGGAGTTTTCTGGGTCCTTTTCCATCTGCAAATGTGACTCTGTGACTCTGCTGATACAAATATCATGTGTTCTAGAGGAAATTCATTGGCTTCAGAGTCAGATCTGCTTGAGCTTTTGAAATTTCCTGACTGTGAGATCCTAGGCACATTATGTAATGTCTAGGAATTATCTGCACTGCGGATACACCAGGACCATGGCCAGCAATTATGGTAAACTGGCTGTAGCTGGCTGCTTCTGCACCAGAAAGCATCCTAGAGCCACTTGGCTTTCAGAAATGAGGCAAGGCAGCCTTGCCAAGGGAGCAGCAAGAAGGAAGTCTTGGCCACTGCCGTTTTCATCAGGCAAGCAGACTTTTGGACTTTTTAAGACTAAGAGTAAAATCCAGACAAGATTTCAGGGCAGAGGAGAATTGTGTTTTCTGGGAGGAAGCTTTCCCTCCAGTTGATGTGTCTATGTATTTTTCCTTGTCTGAACCAGTATGGAAGCAGCCAAGAACAGTGATTATGCCTAGAAGTCCCTTCCTTAGGAACCTGTGGTCTCTCAGGATGCTTGGTTTCAACCCTATGTTGGGAGGGATCAGACTGAGTAAGGGCTGTAAGGACAAAAAAGGTCTTTCAGAGAGAACTTCAGGTGCATTTCTGACATGATGAGATTCTCATGCATTGCTAATGTTTTGATGGATATGACTTCCTTATCTATGGTATCTTTTAGCAAGATGTAGTTTCTTTATTTTAGTTAGAGCTATTTTTGCTTTTGTTTTATCTGAAATCAGGATTGCTAATGTTTTTAGCAACTTTTAATGGCTTTTTTTTTTTACTTCAACTGAAGCATGTTATATTCTGCTCAAGCCTTTTACCTTTACTCTGTTTATTTCTCTCTTTTTTTTCCAAATGTGTTTCTTGTAAATAACATGTTGTAGGATTCTGACTTTTAATCCACTCTACTATATGCTTCTGTTTTATGGGAGAGTTCATCCCATTCACATTCACAGTTATGATTATAGCTATATATTTCTCTCTATCTTATTTCCCTTCATTTATACTTTTCTCTCTCCATTCCCTTTCCTTCCTCATCATTGTTTTGATTCTGATCCCCACCTTTCTGAATCTATCCTCCCTTTTATCAGCTGCCCCCTTTCCCTTCCTAATTCCTTATTGGGTAAAATAGATTTCTATACCCAACTAAGTGTGTATGTTATTCACTCCTTGAAATGAATTTGATAAGATTAATGTTCAATGTTCATCTCCCTTCCTTCTTTCCCTCTGCTATAAAATCTTTTGTGTTTCTTCATGCGATGTAATTTATCCCCATTTTACCTCCTCTTTCTTCTTCCTCCAGTATAGTCCTTTTCCCACCTCTTAATTTATTTTGGAGGCTTGAGGTCAGAGGAGAAAGGATGGAAGGGAAGAAAGAACAGAATGGCTGACTTGCTGCAATCACGATTGACACTGGGAAACAAATTTGTATCTGACTCAGGCAGTGCGATTTCATGAATACCTTCAGGTCCATTCGGTAGCACATGAACAGGAGAGAAGGGAAAGCAGATGATCAAATCATTCAGGCCTGGGATTTGACAAAGTGAAATCAGCAATAGGTCCAAGAGTTAAAGGGTAGAGAATAATGGTGAAATGAATAAGTTCATCGAGGGGCTGAACAAAGAGAAGGAGGGGAGCACAATCAGTATGGAGGTGATAGCCTTGGAAAGAATAAGAGGTAAAGAAATGTAAAGTGAAGATGAGTAATAAAGTTCTCCAATAAAGGCACAGGAAAAGATGGAATGATAAAAGACCTTTTATACTTGTGAAGTTAATTTTTTTCTTTAAAACCTGGGTATAGGGTTTCAATTTTGTCCCTATTAAATTTCATTTTATTAGATTCATCCCATCGTTCTAACATGTCATATGCTCCTGCAGTGCTCTTGCTGTCCTGCCTGGTTTGGTGCCATCTGCACATTTGAAAGAATGATGGCTCTGTCTTTGTCCAAGGCACTGCTATGAATGAGGAATGGCACAAAGGACACAACTCGAACGCATTCTCTCCCAGCTGGCTTTAAGTCCTTAATGCCTTTTTGTTTTTTCAAATACTTAAAAGAGGGAAATAGCAAAGTGGCCCTAAAATAAATTTATGATGACTCTTGACCTTCGGATCACATGAGACCTTGATTCCTTGGAGATAATTGTGTTTCCAATCTCCTGACAGCACCCAATTTCTAGAACATTTGTTGCTGTGGTTGTTGAAATAAGTACTAGGCTATCCTTAAGCCAGAGCACCTAGAAGGTATTCCCACTGATGGGGGATTCCTCTTCCATTTGTACCTGACAAAGGGCATTCTTCATGATCACGGCAATGATGATGGGCGACCCCAGATTTCCTTGCTTTATATTTCCCTTGACATTAATCGTCAGAGGGGATTTTCAAAACATTAGCTGTCGTTGTATTTGTAAAAGAATCTGGTATGGTCGTGACACAATATGGGAGACTCCTTTTGGAAGAGAGGGCCAGAGGCCTTCTTTTGCTCTTTCATATCAAGTTCTTTTTTTGTAATAAATAAGAAACATGTTGGATTCTTGTATTTTCTTCCTTTTTACAGTAATTGTGTGACTATAAAGCTGTGGTCTACCCTAGAATATTATTGTTGAGAGCTTGTCTTGTCTTGTTCTTATGAAGGATACCCTGGAGATTTGCTACGGTCCTTGTAAAGATCTTATAAAGATGTGAGTGATCACAAAGGTCTTCAGTGACTGATACTCATTCACCACATTGTCCAAATTCAATGGCAAGATGTGGGGGAGACGCAAGCAGGCAAGAGCATACTTCCAGTTCTGACCTACATGCAAACAGTGGCAGGGGACATGCTCTAAAGGAAATGGGCCACTTGGGGACCAGAAGAGCAGGAAGCTTTGTGAGTTTGGGAGTTGAGAGACAGACTGAAGATGGCATGAGATGTACAAAGGAAGGCTTCTGGCTTGTTAGCTCTTTGGGGAAGGATCTGTGGGACAATAGGAACGTTGATCAAGATACAAAGGTTTTCTGTACCAATAAAAAGGGAGGAGGCACACTAGTAGGGTCAGAGATAGAATCACTGAAGGATTGTCACCACTGTCTATTTTATGTCCTGGGTCATGGTGTAATAGGAATTGGGGAATCAAATGAGAGTTGTTTCCCATGCCCCTGAGGAGCTGTGGGCTAGTCTTTTTTTTTAAATTAAATTTATTTTTATTTTCAAAACACATACATGGATAATTTTTCAACATTGACCCAAGTATAGCCTTGTGTTCCAAATTTTCCTCTCCTTCCCCCACCCCCTCCTCCAGATGGCAAGCAATACAATATATGTTAAACATGTTAAAATATATGTTAAGTCCAATATATGCATACACATTTATACAATAATCTTGCTGCACAAGAATAAATGCCCACAAGAAAAGTCAGGTCAAAAAGGAAAAAAAAATGAGAAAGAAAATAAAATGCAAGCAGACAGCAAAAAGAGTGAACAGGCTGTGTTGTGATCCACACTCAGTTCGATTCTGTACAATTTAAAGCTCAGTAGTCCCAGGTCTCCTCCAGGGGTAACAATGAACCCAGCACCTGGCTCTGGATGTCTCTTGAAGCGCCCTTTTATTCTGAAGTCTTTGTTCTTAATTTTGTTTCCATGGCAACTGGACTTTTCTTCCTGAGCTCTTCTCATAGTTCCAGTTTAAAAAACACCTTTTAGCACTTTTAACATTGCAACGCATTCATTTTCCATTTCAATCTCGGATTTCAGGTGAAAAGCTCCCCAGATCACAGCAGTTTCCAGAGCTTCTCTCCCTTCGTGGCAGAGGGAGCTTGTGAGACTGTACGAAAGTGGAAAGTTGGGAAATAGCCCCATGGCTCAGCACTGAGACCCAGGAGGGGGTTCTTGAGATGGGGAGGTGCTCGGTGTCTAATCATGCATTCCCTCTGGTGTATTTGAAAGCGCCCACGCAGTGCCAGGCAGCTGGAGATTCAAACAAGCACCAAACTGTCCCTGTCCTCAAGGGGCTTGCATTCTTTGGCATGCTCAGAAATAAATGTGGACTGCATTCAGCCAGTGGAAAAGCAGTTTTAGGGGCAGGGGAGGGCTCAGGCTCCACCTCATTTAAGACATGAAGCTTGAAGAGGGTTTAGAACAAGTTTATGCCTCTGATTCCAGGAGAAATGGAAGCCACCAGGAGAGCTCTCCCTGCTTCCCCTCCCTCAACTTATAGATTTGGCTTCCAAATGGCCTAGGTCATTTTCTGTCCCTGAAGAATTTACATCCTGGCATGGCAGAGCTAGGAGAGGGTAGATCGCCCAATTCCCTTACGTTCCAGATGGAGTGGAGTGATATGGATGCTAAATGACAAAGAGAGGAATGGAAACCAGCCTTCTGAGCCTGAGTCAGTGCTCCATGCTAAGGTTCTGCCCTGTCAGTGGACAAATCAAAATGCGTTTTTCCAGCATTTACTGTAGGCAGGCGTTCTGTTAGGTGCTGAAGATACAAGCACAAAAGTGACACAGGCCCTGCCTTCAAGGAGCTTCCATTCCTCTAAGAGGATCTATGTTCACAAAGATTAAGCTCAGGTTATATGTGGAATAAAATCCCACAAGCAAATCAGAGGCTCAGGATGCACAAATCTCTAGCAGGAGGTGGTGCAAGACCTGAGCCTCAGAGGGAGGCAGAAATTTTTTATGCCAGTTGAGAACAAAGCAACATGGGACTCTGCCCTCCCATGATCCCCCAGGAAAGCTCAGGAGTGAGGCCTTGCTTTGCTAACTCCCAAATTTGCTCCTGCTGAAATTTGGAAGTAACAGGAAACCTTAAATTGGCCGGATGTCTCAGGAACTTCTGAAAGGTCCATTAGCTTCCATTAGGAAGAGCCCTAATGGACATGCACAAGGTGGGGCTGCCAAGATCGCTGCAAGATTTCTTATTGATTGTTAGAAAGATTGCTGACAAATGATTGGTGTGCATCAGAGAGAGACTGCTGCCTTCCTGGGGAGATTCAGGACAGAGAATCTCTTTAAAGATCTTGGTTCAGCCATCTAAAAGCTCTTAAACAATAAGAAAATGAATAACAACCTCCATTTGCAAAAGAAGGAATTGATAGGCGTGCAGAAAGCACTTCCAGTAGAGAAGGGATGACTGCCTTCATTCATTCACTCAGCAGGCAGGTGCCTGGCACTGGGAACGAGGCACTGGGCATGCTAAAAAACCCCAAATTTCTCCAAGAACCTGTATTTCATTTTAATGAAATAATATGCTTGCAAATAAATAAAAAGAAAATAGGTGCTAAATCTATCCATCAAAATTAGCTGTGAGATTTGGGGCAATTCACTATAGGAGGAAGAAGTTGGATCATGCAGAATATTCTGAAGCCTCCTCATGGGCATCCAAAGGCTCTGGGGGGGATGGTAGTGCCAAGCTTCTGGTGGCGGCTCCGTGGGAGCCCATTGTACAAGGCCTGGGCTGGCCTCTGGGGTGGCTCCTCACCAGGCCGGCCATGGGAAATGAAGAGGAGGTGACAAAGCAGGCGAAGGGCAGAGGGCTCTGAAAAGCTGAAGGATGCTCTGCTCCTTCAACTGGCAAAGATTCTCAGGTATTTTCTCCATTCTCTCAGTTTGTTCCCCTGGTGCTTAGACAGAAGCAGTCCTGGAGCAAATGGCTCATTTTGAGCATCCTTTTTGATTTGGGGCCCACTGCCTCTTGTACAAAGGAATGAGCCATCTGCCTTTTGAAGTGGTGGAAAGTGGGAGAATGTCAGCTCTGCATCAGCAGCTCCAGCAGTCACAGCTCCAGGATGACGTTTCATAATCGCCTCCTCCTTCTCCTCCTCCTTTTCCTCCCCCTTTTTCTTCTCCTCCTCCTCCTCCTCCTTTTCCTCCCCTTTTTCTTCTTCTTCTCCTCCTCCTCCTCCTTTTCCTTCTTCTCTTCCTTCTCCTTTTCCTCCCCTTTTCCTTTTCCTCTTCCTCCTCCTCCTCCACTTAGTAGCTTGGGCCTCCTCAGGGAGACTTTCATATTTTGAGAGCATTTGATAAACTAATCTGAGACTATGAGCCAAGTTTATGTTCAGGGGATTGTGGGTGACACAATCCAGCATATGGATCTGATTCCAGGGCAGTTTATGGGTTGGGCTGTCAAAATCAGTTTGTGATCTGCATTTGTGGTATAGGGGTTTGTCATTGCTTACTTGCTGCTGAAATTCTGGTCCTTAGGACATGTCAGGCTGGGTATTCAGTAAGTGCTAAATCCATGCAGACTACAATGATGGGTTGCACAATGTTTACCTTTTCCTTGCATAATTTTCACTGATCACAAAATCTGAGCTCTCCAACGACAAATAACCCTTCTATAATTCTTCATAATGAAAACCTGAATTCATTCAATTAATCAATAAACATTTATCGAGTGCTTACCCAGCAACCTGGAGAGCCAAAACCAGACACACTCAATCAGATGGCATAGCATCTGCAGAGATTGTTACCCAGAATGATTTTAACAAGGGCTGGAGGGGGTGAGCCCAGAAAGCTCATATAGAAGTGTGCTTTAGAGGGTGACTCTTAAAGGGTCCTCAAGACTCGGAGGAGAGAGGAGGAGAACATTGCAGGCAGAAATCCCAATCGACATAAAGGCACTGAGATGAGAAATGGGATGCCCCAGCCCAAGGCCGGAAGAAGGCCAGTTGGGCCCAGAGAGGGCATGATAGATGAAGAATAAGGCTGAAAAAGCTCTCTTTGCAGAAGCTAAGAATTGGAAATTGAGAGGATGCCCATCAATTGGGGAATGGCTAAATAAGCTGCGATAGGGGATTGTGAAGGAATACTAACTATTGTTCTGTAAGCGCTATCAAGCAGGATAATTTCAGGAAAACATGGAAAGACTTACCCAGACTGATGCAGAGAGAAATGAGCAGAACCAGAAGAACAGTGTACACAATAACAGCAATACTTTTTAAATTTTTATTTGAAAAAAAAACAGAGTAAGAAAAACAAAAAAGAAATACAAAACAAAATAAAGCAAAAGAAAAGAGCACATTATCATGTGCCCAGTAGAGCATCAGGGAGGTTTCAAAATATATAACAACAAATTAGCAGATCAAGAAAGTATATATATATATATATATATATATATATATATATATATATATATATATATATATATATGTATATATATATGTATATATATATATGTATATATATATATCAACAGAAGAAATTATATTCATGAATGACTATGTTTTTCTCCCTTATAAATTGTTCTTTGTTTCTCTGGTATCACCTTATTCACTTTATTCTTTTTCCTCCTTTCATGCTCCCCACTACTTCCACAAGCTACAGTTAAGGAAAGATCCATTTATGTATACATATATGAATATACACATACATGCACACACATACACATGCACACTCTACCTATGCACACATGCCTTTCCTAGCCTAACAGTAATGCTTTTTGATGAAGGATTGTCTCAGCAATATAGTGATCCAAGCCAATCCCAAAGGATTCATACTAAAACTTAATACCCTCTACCTCCAGAAAAAGAACTGATACTATTTGAATAAAGACTGAGGCATGCTATTTTATTTCTTACATTAAAGTCTTCTCTAATATGGACATAACTGCACATGGATAACCTATATCTGCTTACTGTCTCAGAGAGGAGGAGGAAGAGAGGGAGGAAGTGAAGGAAAGATAGAATTTGGAACTCAAAACTTAAAAAAAGAAAACAAATGTAAAAATTTTTTTTTTATTCATTTTTCCAAATTATCCCCTCCTTCCCTCCACTCCCTCCCCCTGATGGCAGGTAATCCCATACATTTTACATGTGTTACAGTATAACCTAGATACAATATATGTGTGTAAATACCTTTTTCTTGTTGCACATTAATTATTAGCTTCCGAAGGTAAAAGTAACCTGGGTAGATAGACAGTAGTGCTAACAATTTACATTCACTTCCCAGTGTTTCTTCTCTGGGTGTAGTTGTTTCTGTCCATCATTGATCAACTGGAAGTGAGGTGGATCTTCTTTATGTTGAAGATTTCCACTTCCATCAGAATACATCCTCATACAGTATTGTTGTTGAAGTGTACAGTGATCTTCTGGTTCTGCTCATTTCACTCAGCATCAGTTGATTTAAGTCTCTCCAAGCCTCTCTGTATTCCTCCTGCTGGTCATTTCTTACAGAACAATAATATTCCATAACCTTCATATACCACAATTTACCCAACCATTCTCCAATGGATGGACATCCATTCATCTTCCAGTTTCTAGCTACAACAAAAAGAGCTGCCACAAACAAATGTAAAAATTTAAAAACATAATTGAGGAAAATAAAATATAACAATATAAACAATAAAACATTAATAGGGCAAAAAATTAAGTATAACATACCTCCCCAAAATAATAATAATAAGGCTGCAAAGGCAGGAAGGGGCCAGGATGTGAGGCCTGAAATGTCCAACAGGTAAAAACTGGAATATTTTCAAAGAGTCATAGGGAGCAATGACAAGGTCACTCAGGAGATTGGCTTCTGACCTCAGCCTTCACCAGACTGGTCCTCTCCAGAGTTATAAATGGTCCAGTGATTGTTAAATCTAATGGCTCTGTCCTGTGGTCTCTTATGTTCTTCCTCTATACCATACTACTTTATATGGACTACTTATAAACTCACTATACTACTAAAAAAGGGGGCCCACAGCAAGATACAATTTTCACCCAAGCTGACTGTGTAGATCTGGGAACCACCTTCATTAAGTTATAATTAAGCCCATGGGTGCTTAGGAAGTATTTGAGGGAGAGGATTTTGGGAGAAAGATAGAAGGTCAAGTTCAGAGCCTTGGAGTATCCCTAACCCAGTTGGAGACTCAGTCAGCAATGATCCAATTGCTAAGAAGCTCCATGCTGTCTGCCGGAGAGGCTCGGGCACCTTCTCTGCTCCTCGGCCAATGTATTGTTTTCTTTCCAGTGTAGATGTTTTCAGGGACCCGGACTGTTAAATCCTTGGTAAAAGGCATTCTTGATTGGCGTCTGTTGGGAGGGACCATCAGCATTTGGCTGCCTTCCTGGGAGTAAGAGCGGACTGCATTTGTGTCTGAGACAAGTGGAGATGAAACATCTGACACATGGCGGCCCCACTGCCTCCTGCTCTGCAGACCTTGTGTTCCTTTCCCCTTCGTGTGATCAATCTAATTGGCCTCTGGGAGTTTTCTTTGTCTGACCAAAGCTGGCCTTTTTGTCAGCTTGGACATTTTGTAACCAAATAGACGACCAGCCATTTTCCACAGTTCACTTTCTCTGTCTGGGTCTCTGTCTCTAGATTTGTCTCTCTGTTTCTCTGTCTGTCTCTTTCTGTCTGTCTCTTTCCCTCTATCTTTCTGTCTCTGTTTTCTCCCTTTCTTTGTCTGTCTCTGTCTCTGTCTCTGTCTCTCTCTCTCTCTCTGTGTGTGTGTGTGTGTGTGTGTGTGTGTGTGTGTGTGTGTGTGTATGAGAGAGACAGAGACAGAAACAGTGGCATACAGAGACAGAGGCACAGAGACACATAGAGACATACAGAGCCTTACAGAGAGAGAGACACACACACAGAGACAAGACAGGGAGAGCCCACAGGATCTAGCTGTAGAATTGGGAGAGACCTTGGGTATCTTTCCCTTTCACTGTAAAGGGGAAGGCTGGAGAAGGAGAGGACCTTTCCATGGTCCTGCAGCCAGCCAGTGGCAGTCATCATTTGAACCCAGGCTCTTGGCCTCCTGGACCACTGGCTGTTCTGGCTCCTGTTGTCAGAAGCTCCCTCGGAGGATGTAGCAGAAGTTTCCCACCGGCCTGAACCTGCGGCAGGGGGAGGAATGAGCTCCCCGCCAAGGGATGGGGCCACTTGGAGCCTTAGTTTCTGATGAAGTTCACTTCCGAGCTTGTGTTTTTGACGAGCTGGCGCAGAACCCGTCCGGGGCTGGTGCTGAGGATCTGCTCCAGTCTGGCCTCTCTTGGGCCTTTATTGGGACCCACAAGCGCTCCCGAAACCACAAGAAACGTCTCTGAGAATTCTCCTTTTTGGCTTTTTGCAGGTGGTGGCAGCACCGATCCTGTTACCTCCTCCTGGGTGGCCCCGCGGGGCGCTGAGGGTGAGCTTGGGGCACCTCAGACACCCCAAGCTTTCTGCTGGAGCCCCAGACCTGCCCTCTGACCAGGCAGAGATAACCATTGCTCTTTAAGGCTCGCCACGGCACAAAGCTTTGAGCTGGGGGAGTGGGACTCATGCCACCAGGCCGGCCACCTCCCGAACGGGCACAGGGATGCCCAAGTCCGGGTCACTGCCCGGAGCTCTGCCACCCTCTCCTATCCATCCGTGTGGCTCGGGAGCCTGGGGAAGAATGGGGGGGAGGGTATGTGAAAACCAGCCTTGCAGGTCTGCTTTTCCCGCTCACTCAGAGGTTGCACCTGGGGCCTTTATTGACCTCTGTCGCCTCAGGAGGCTGGTGGATGGGGGTCAGGCTGTGACCCAGAATCCCAGACCGCTGGTTCGGATCCCGCGGATTGATGCTTGAGCCCCGAGCCTGGGGGGAGGGGAGGGACTTACTGGCGTCCCTTTCGGCCTCCACTGAGGGAGGAGACTGGAGGCCAGAGCTGCCGGAGTCCGAGGGTGCTGTGGCTGGCTTTGGGGCTGGCATTCGGACCCCTGGCCTCTCCCGCATTCAGAGGGTTCTGCTCTTCTAGAGGCTGGAGCAGCCGGAACCGAGGAATCGCATGTGGCGCAGGGCGCAGAGGGCTAGATCTGCAGGGGGGGCGTCGGCCCCAACCTTACTCTGCGCCTTTCGGGAGCCGTCCTTCCGCCCTCCCTCCCCCCGCCAGCCTCACTTTCCTCCTCTTAAAGATGAGGGATGGGATTCCCAGGCTCCTCCGATTCTAGAGCCGTGGCTCGGTCAGGCGCTGGGTGGGCAATAACAGAGCAACGGCATCAGGACTTCCACCAAGGATGGGGGGGGGCTGATTGGTGTAGACAAATGGATGTGTATGTGTGCATAGACATGTATGTGTGAGATATAGATAGATGATAGGTAGATGGATGGATGGTAGGTAGATGGATGGTAGATAAATGATGGTAGATCGATGACTGATGGGAGAAAATAGATATATAAATGATAGATTGTAGGTAGATGGATGGATGGATGGTAGATAAATGATAGATAGATGGGAGATAGATGATAGATATTTAAATGATAGATAGATGGTCGGTAGATGATAGACAGATGTAGAAATAGATATATAGATGATAGATAGATAGTAGCTGGGCTGATAGATGGATAGATAAAAGAGGTAGAGGGTAGCTAGGCTGATAGAAAGATAGATGGTAGGTAGAAAGATAAGGTAGATGATAGATGGTAGCTAGGGTGATAGGTAGATTATAGATAGACAGTCACACAGACAGATGTTCAAAGGAACTCTTGGAACAAAAAAAAATTGTTCTTCAAAGAGCACAATAAAAAATATTTTTTCAGTCCCAGTGCTTGGAAGTTATAGAAATGGCTCTTAAACCTCTTTGGTGGTAGCTCATCCTTCTCCCGTTGCTCCATCCCGGCAGCTGTGAGTGACGTGCATTCACAGGGAATGGCCAGTAGGCCCATCCCAAAGGCTGCTGTTCCAGGCTGGTCTCAGAAGGGTTTGAAGCTGTTGCTCAAAGTTGGAGCAGGAGTGATCCTCAGAGGTCGTCACCAGCTAAAGCTCAGCTCTGCTGAGATGGTGACATCTCTGACCACATTTGTCTATACTGACTCTTGAGGAGGACGTGGCTTAGTGTCTGGCTTGGGTTTATTATACATATATAGGATGTATGTCAGAGAGTCTAAAACTTCTCTTAGAAGAAAAATGGCTGTTTGTACATTGCTCTGATTTGGCTGGTGCTTTCCCAAGTCCTCAAAATGCAGTGGTTAAGGTACCTAGGAAGAAGACGAGGGCTCTTTGGGCCCACGCCAACCAGACAAAGCACCATCAGGAACAGTCCTTGTGTTTGGGACCCTAGTGAAGCCAGAAACATGACTGCTTGTTCTTAAATTAAGAAGGAAACAAATCTTGCCTTCCCAGGCTCTCCAGGAGAAAATGACTGAAGAATTAGAGACCCAGAGTACTCTGGGTTCTGGCTTATTCCCCACAAACTCCCCAACCCTGCACTGTGGGACGGACTCTGAAAGAGTTACACATGATTGAGAAGTTGGAAAACCTGCCATGTCTGGGATCAGACGGGGTCACTGACTGAATTTTATCATTTTCTGGGGCTGGTCAAATCAACCATGAGATGCAACACTGAATGAATGTAAGATGAAGTGTTGGCTAAATATTCACTATGTGCAAGGCACTGTGCTAAGTGCTAGAAATACAGATACAAACAGTTCCTCTGGGAGCTTCTATTCTAATGGGAGCGATGGCCGTGGGAAGGATTTATTGGACTAGAAAGATGATGGATTCGGGTCACAGGGCATTTGCTGACATCCTTTCCAGGAGTTGTGATAGTGACTTAGTTTGTGCCTCGGAGGTAGAGGTCCGAGGGAGGAGTGGCCTTGCAGGCAGCCTCATGGCACAGAGATGGCCAAAGGGCCAGAGGAAGTCTGATAGGGTGGGGTGGGGGTCATTACTGAGACTGCCCACCTAGCAGGAGCACAAGGACCCAGGGCAGGAGCTGGAAAGCCTGGTTTCAGGCAAGGCTATTGAAGAGTTAAGTGCCCTCCACCAAGACAAGGATGGTACTGAGCATCTGGAGATGCTGATTGTTCTATGGGGGTTAAGTATGGGACTTCAGAATGGGTCATTGTCCTGTGAGTGCTGGGGTGGGTGACCTTTAAGAAAGCCCTATTGTCTGGTCTTCAGCCCAGCTGCTGACGAGAGAGAGAGAGCTCACCAGTGGTCCCACAGCTGGGCTCCGGGAGGCACTGGCCCTTCCACACTCCTGGGTATCAGCCCTTTTCTGCCTAGTCTATAGTCAGGATCAACCCAATGAAAGGCTGCCCACCTGGGGAGCAGGCACACGAGGTCTGGGGTTTCTTAGTTTTCTAGGACTTGAACTGATCTCTTCCTGATTCTTGGACCAATTTTCTATCCACTCCGCCAATTGCCTCTCATGTAGAGATTTCAATGAGCGATTTCATTTGATACTCACAATTTGAAGGGGCTAAATGAGGATAAATTGACTTCATCCTGAAAAGGGGGGAGAGGTAAAAATAGCATGCAGGCTCTTTATATACCACCCAGACCTGAGTTTAAGTCCTGAATGACAGTACTGTCAATTCCTGAGCAGATCTCTGAAGTCCCCGGTGGCCACAAACCACTTGATAGAATCCACAGAAGAACATCTGGAGGCCCTCATCGCCATGCACAGGGAACCCCGCTTGGATCTGGCTCTGCCTTGGCCCTACATTGTGGAGCTGCATTGTCTTGCCTCAGTTGATGTTTGCTAACAGAGCATCACTGAACAGGGGTATTTCTTTGGTCTCTCTTCCGGGGAATCTTGAATACTCTTGATGTCTTGATGAGAGACACTTTATTGTGAAGGGCATTTTGTTCCATGCAATCGGATGCTCTTTTGCAGTAAATAAGCAGTAAATATAATGATACTTACATTCTTCACCTCTTTTGGTTAATGATGAAATGGTAAAGATGTGGTTCATTGTTGGATATTTCTTTGAAAGCCTGATCTTTCCCAGTGCTTTCATTGAGGATGTCCCCACTTTAGAACCAGAGGACTATGGGGGTCTCCCCTAGAAGGGTTTTGTCTAGATAGATAGAAAGTAGTTACTGAGGTTTTCTCATTTGTCTCCTTTGATATACTAAGACCCAAACGTCTTTTTTTTTATATACTATGCAGCTCGGTGACCACAGGGAGAAAGAACACTGCCCCTAAAGTCAGGAAGACTTGCAAATAACTCTGGCTTCAGATATTTACTTAGATACATGGGACTATGGCAAGTAATTAAACCTCTCCCTGGCTCAGTTTCTTCATCTCTACAATAGGTATAATAATAGTGTCTTCCCCCACAAGGTTGTTTTGAGGATCAAATGAGACATTTGCATATTTTGCAAACCTTACAATGCTATATAAATGTTAGCTATGGTTATTAATTTACAGGTTTTAGTACCAATTAAGCTGGTAGCATTCTACTAAGATCAAAATATTTTATAGAATAAGACAAAACAATAGACAAATTCATCTGTAGGAACAAACTTCAAGAATCCAAAGGGATTCCACTTCCAAATAATCTACTAAGATCAAGTTATTTTATAAAATAAGATAAAACAATAGACAAATTCATTTGTAGGACTAAACTTCAAGAATCCAAAGGGGAATAATGGGGAATAAAAGGATACCCATAGGCAGATTTCAAACTATAACATGAATCATCACTTGGTTTGGTACAGGTTAAAGAAAAAAAATGTTTCCCTTTTGTTCTGATTCTTCTTTAACAACCTGATTAATGTGAAAGTATGTTTAATATGATTGTATGGATATAACCTATATCAGATTCTTCCTCTCACCCCTGTCCAAGATGGTAAGCAAAGGAAGGAAAAAAAATCGGAACTCAAAATCCTATCAAAGTAAATGTTGAAAACTGAAAAAAAAAATTACATGCTTAATTTTTTTTTTAAAAGCTCAGTCAGTGAAACAGACTAGATGAATAAGATGCAGAAGTGATCAAACCTAGTGACTTAGTGTTCAGTAAAAGTTAAGAACACAAACTACTAAAGAGGGTAAGGATTTTATTTACTAAGCAAAATTGAAATCAGTTTGGCAGAAATTAGGTTTGGACCGACAATTCACACCACATACTGCAATAAACTCCAAATAAACTTTATTCCCCATGTCCTAAATGATCCTGTCATTTAAAAAAAATTGGAGGAGTCACTTTTTTGCAACCATGAGTAGGGAAGAATTCCTTAACAAGGATAAAAGGAATTATGAAAGACAAAATAGACTTTCAATTACATAATATTAAAAAGCTTTTTCTTGAAAAAAATCAATGTTTCTGAAATTAAAAGAAGCAACTACATGGTTCAGTGGCACTGGGGCCGGAGTCAGGAAGACTGAATTCAAACCTGGCCTCAGACACCTCCTAGCAATGCAGTCTTGGGCAAGTCAATCCCCTGGAGATGGAGATGGCAAATTACTCCGGGATTTTTGCCAAGAAAACCCCATGGACAACATTGATGTGTGATGGTTCATGGGATCACAAAGAATCAGAAGTGAAGCTATTGATTGAGGAAAAGTCTTTCCAGCAAATCTCTCTGTTAAAAATCTGAGGGGCAAGATTGGAGATTAACATATCAAACTAAGATCATTCTACAGCACCCGGGTAGTCAAAGGATGTTTTTATGGGCTGTTTCCAAAAGAAACTTATAAACATATATATTATCTATAAACTTATATGTAATAGATATTACATATATTATATAAAACTTATTATAACTTAGTTATAATAACAGACAGCATTCAAATGATGTTTTAAAGTCTGCAAAGCACTTGACTCTATTTTCTCATGCAAGCTATAGGCAGCTTTGTAAAAACAATGTTCCAAGTTACTACTCATAAGAGATGCACAAGTTAAAGCAATGCTGAGGTTTCATCTCGTTCCCATCAGATTGGTAAAGATAGCAAAAGACAAAAAGTTGTAATTATGGGGAAAACTAGGAGAACTCAGGCACGTTAACACACTGTAATTAGAGTTGTGAATGAGTCCAATATTCTGGGAAATAATAAGGAAGTACTAAAAAAAAATCTTTGCACTCTACATAACCTTGAACCTGGAGGTCCCACCACTGAGCATTAAAGTGAGGTTAAAAGTGAGAACAGGTTAATTTACCAAACTATTTCTTGGAATTCGATTTGGTAGAAGCAGAATGTGTAACCACGGATTGGGGGAAAGGTAATCAAATTGCACATGGACACCCATTCATGTTGGGTGTAAGGAAAACCTTCCTAATAATCAGAGCTATTAAAAAATCTGACTTATCTCATTGGCTCAGGACTTTTCTTGGATCATTTTAAATGTCAAATTTGTTTCAGTCAAGAAGCTTCCCTTTGATATCTATGTGCAAGGTCTACTAAATCCCCCACATGAACCGTTTTCACTCCATTACAAGCAGTAATGCAATAAGGCAGAGATGTCCAAGCAAATAAAAGAAGGGTCCGAGGAGTTTCTCCTGGGGCTTTGGGGCCACTTAAGGGGGGTATTCTTTGGACAGGAGGATTCTTAGTCGCTTTGGATGTGGTCTAGATGGCCCCAGGTCCTTTCCGAGAGGACGTTCCCTGAGTCTGTGGGGTGGATTGTCCTGACTCCGAGGGCTTGGTCCCCTATTATGCATTTTCCTTTTATTCACATGACCCAACTTGGAACGTGAGCAGTAGGATGGGGGATGGGAGACAATTCACCTGGAGCAGTGAAACTGACTTTGTGCATTGGGAAGATCCCCCATCCTCCTGACTGGGTGACTGAGGGATAAGCTCCTTGCCAGTTTTTGTTTCCATCATGGAGCGTGGTTTCTATTGCGGAGACGGGTCCCGTGGTATACCAAGACTCGACCTGGCGCTGCCCACGGTGCTCTCCTTGGAGAGTGGACCTCAGTTGTCTGGCTGCGTGTTCACATGAGCTTTTCACGACCCGAATTTTAAGGGGCAACCAATTAGGGATGGGCCCATTTCCAGGATCTGCCGACAGATCTTTGGTTCTTTCTTGGGGAAATTTCCTTCGTGGAAACTTGCCGGGGAAAGACCCACGCTGAGGCTGCCTTCTCCCTGGTGAGCCTCGAGTCTCCCCCAGCTGGGGGCGCCTCCTGCCCCTCCAGCCTCCCCCCCCCCCCACAGGTACTAATGTCGGCCTTGTCTTTCTCCAGGTCAGTAAGGCCGAGCGGGAGAAAAACCAGGAGATCCGGCAGGTGAAAGAGCACGAGCAGCACAAGAACACCGTGCTAGTGACGGAGCTCAAAGCCAAGCTGCACGAAGAGAAGATGAAGGAGCTCCAGGCCGTGCGCGAGGCGCTCCTGAGGCAGCACGAGACCGAGCTGCTGCGTGTCATCAGGATCAAGGACAACGAGAACCAGCGGCTCCAGGCGCTGCTCAGCGCGCTCCGGGACAGCGCCCCGGACAAGGTCAAGACCGTGCTGATCTCCGAGGCCCGGGAGGAGGCCAAGAAGGGCTTCGAGTTCGAGAAGATCAAGATGCAGCAAGAGATCTCCGAGCTCAAGGGGGCCAAGAAGCAGGTGGAAGAAGCCTTGACCATGGTCATCCAGGCCGACAAGATCAAGGCCGCGGAAATCCGGAGCGTGTACCACCTTCACCAGGAGGAGATTTCCCGCATCAAGAGAGAGTGTGAGAGAGAGATCCGCAGGCTGGTATGTGTGGGGCTCCTGCTTCCTCTCGTGGGGCTGGGCCGGGCCGCGTGATTCTCCTGGGGCCTTCCTCTGTGCACCCAATGTCGCCATTTGGCTTCCGAAAACTAGTGCGAGATGTGGTCAGAAAAGAGGGGGGACGGTCAGGCAGTGAGGAAAAGTCAGTTAACCACAGCTCAGGCTGGGCCTTGGTGGTTTAGAAATGTACAAAACGTGGGATGACTTTCTCACTTCCTAATTCTGGGCCCCGCACTTCTGCCACCAGATTTACCTAACTCCTTTCCATTTCTGGCTTCAGTCGTATGGGAATCTGCAGCCCTGGTGTTTCTCAGCAAAGGCTTTCTGCCTCAAAATCAAAGAGCATCCCCAAAACCAGGAAATGCATCCTATTTCTTAGAATCATGGCTCTGTCTGAAGATAAGGGATCTTTACTATCCTGGGGAGTCCCACTTTGGCAAACTTGTAAACTCTGATTTTTCAGTTCAATTCAACTCCGTGATTGAACGTCTCCTTAAAACTAAATATATGATGAATTAAAAGATATTTGAAGTAGTGATATTTACCATCCCTTTGCATTTGATTATTATTACTAGCCACTCTTGCCTTGTGATCTATTGTTGTGAGTGAAGTATTTTTACAGTGCACTAAGAATTTATTAAATATTTGGGGAAATGGTGGCAGGAAAGTTGTTGGATTATTGCATAATCTCACTTTGCTTTCCAAAATGGTTGTAGCATTTTACTGCAATGTATTAGTGTGCTTATCATTCGACAGTCTTTCCAGCATTGACCATTGTCATCTTTTTTCCTCTTTGTCTATTTTCAAAATGAAATCTCAGGATTGTTGTTTGCATTACTTTTAATGTTAGTGATTTGAAACTTTTTATGTGATTGTGAATATTTTACAATTCTTTTTTGAGAACTGTTTGCTCATATCTTTTGTCATTTATCTATTGAGGAATGACTATTATTTTAGTAATTTTTGTATCTATTATTTAATATTTTTGTATTGAATAATTTTTGTATATCTTAGCAACCAAATCTACATCAAAGAAATTTGATAAAAGATTGTTTTTCTCTTCAACAACTTCTTTTCTTATCCCAGATGCATTTATGTAGTCTGTGTAGTTGAAATCATTTATTTTATCTCTTGTGATTGACTATCTTTTGTTTGGGAAAGAATAGTCAAAGTACACACAACTTGAAGCCAAGTGCAGTAGTGGGACTGGAGTCAGGAGGACCTTAGTTCAAGACATGTATTGTGACCTTGGCCAAGTAATTTAACCTGTGCTGCCTCAGTTTCTTCATCTTTAAAATGGAGATCATATAGGTTGTAATTATTTGTATGCAAGTAGAGTAATAGAAGTCAAAGTCATAGCAGTAGCAGCAGCAGCAGCAGTATCAGCGGCAGCAGCAGTAACACTAGCAGCAGCAGCAGCAGCAGCAGTAGCAGTAGCAGCAGTAGCAGTAACAGTGGCAGGAGCAGCAGTAACAGCAGCAGCAGCAGTAACAGTAGCAGCAGCAGCAGTAACAGTGATAATATAGGTTATAGTTACAGCAGTAACAGTAGCAGCAGCAGCAGTAGCAGTGATAATAGAGGTTATAGTTACAGCAGTAACAGCAGCAGCAGCAGTAGCAGTAACAGTAGCAGCAGTAACAATAGCAGCAGCAGCAGCAGCAGCAGCAGTAACAGTAGCAGCAGTAATAATAGCAGCAGCAGCAGCAGCAGCAGCAGCAGCAGCAGCAGCAGCAGCAGCAGCAGCAGCAGTAACAGTAGCAGCAGCAGTAACAGTAGCAGCAGCAGCCATAACAGTAGCAGCAGCAGCAGTAGCAGTGATAATAGAGGTTATAGTTACAGCAGTAACAGCAGCAGTAACAGTAGCAGCAGCAGCAGTAACAGTAGCAGCAGCAGCCATAACAGTAGCAGCAGCAGCAGTAGCAGTGATAATAGAGGTTATAGTTACAGCAGTAACAGCAGCAGTAACAGTAGCAGCAGCAGCAGTAACAGTAGCAGCAGCAGCAGCAGCAGTATCAGTGGCAGCAGCAGCAGCAGCAACAGTAGCAGCAGCAGCAGTAGCAGTGATAATAGAGGTTATAGTTACAACAGTAGCAGCAGCAGTAACAGTAGAAGCAGCAGCAGCAGTAACAGTAGCAGCATCAGTAACAGCAGCAGCAGCAGCAGCGGCAGTGATAATAGAGGTCATAGCAGCAGCAGTAACAGTAGCAGCAGCAGCAGCAGTAACAGTAGCAGCATCAGTAACAGTAGCAGCAGCAGCAGTAGCAGTGATAATAGAGGTCATAGCAGCAGCAGCAGGACTTCCAGTCTGAGTCCAGATGTGAGGTCAGACAGTCCTGATTCTTGAGTGTGGCACGTTACCCACTGTGCCCCCTGGTGGCCATGCCGAGAATAACTTCTAAATCTCCAAATGCGTTTGGTGGCTTGCCTCCATTAAGGAGGAGCTCTGGAGACTCAGAGGCTGAGAGCCCACGAGCTGGAGCTCCCACAGGGCCAGCCAGGCCCTCCTGAGTTTCTAAGACAGGTATGACTGAGAGACGGACTGCGCTGCCTCTTGAGCTGGCAGGGCTGTGAGAGATGGTAAAATTTAATCAGAAGATTGAGCCCTTCCACTTATTGTGTGATTTTGGGCAATTCATTTCACTTCTGAGCCTTTGTTTTTTCACCTGCACAATGGGGCGATCTACCTTTGACAAGGTAGACATGAGGAAAGAATTTTGTAAATCTTACGGTGATTTAAAAAATGACGATAGTGATTGTTGTATGGATAAGGAATATGCAGCCTGAGAGGGAGGTGTTTTGAAAGTGTCACACACTTAGCCCAGTGCAGCCTCTGGTCCAGTTCCCACCCCCCCCCCAGTTCATATTTTTGCCCTGTCCAGTACTGGATGTACTTTCCTGGAGTTTTTAAAGCCTTTTAAAGCTCTGAGCTTGTGTAATCGAGATTCAGTATTGGGGCTGAAGGCTATTTTGGCATGAGCCCTCCCCCTTCCCCCCCCCCATGCTTTCACCAGCCACTTCAGAGCTTGGCTGTGTCTGGCTCCCCACAAAGAAGAGTGGGAAGGAGCCTTAGACCCTCTGCTAGCACTCGGGCTAAAAATGCATCGTACGTGGGACTTTATTTTCACCCAACAGAAAAAGCACAAAGTATCACAGATTTAGAGCACGAGGGGGCTGTTGAGACTACTTAATGCAAGTTGCTCATTTTGGGGATGAGGAAATCAAGACTTAAAGAGAAGGAGCAAAGCTCAGCTGTAAGCATCAGTTTCCTCGTTCCAAATCTAGCCCTCTTTCCTCCTGTCACCATCTCCATTCCAGCGGCAGTCTTGCCTGTCTCCTGAGCCTGTGCTGCCCTGTATAATTCTTGCTCATTTGGTCTTGTTTGGGATTATAGTTCTCCCATTGGAGGAAAGTACCCAGTGTCCTGTGTAATGCACTCCTACCTCCTTAGGACCAGCTGTTTGTAGGTGCAGGAAAGAAATATGGCTGTGTGACCCTGTGGGTACCTCCCAGGGGTCTGTCCTGGGCCCGCTTTCCTTTCTTGGTGACCTCAGCAGCTCCCATCTCTGCCACTGATTCACAGATTTCTGTGTCCACCTCCAGCTGCCTTGTATGTCTTGCTGACCTCATAAACTTCATCATGTTCCAAACAGTGCTCATCTTTCACCTTCTTCCCTTCCCTGTTACTCTATAGGGCATGCCATCCCTCCAGTCATCCCTTCCCCTCAAGATCACTCCCCATGTCCCAGGATTGCCAGTTTCACTTTTTGCAGCTTCTCTCTAATATTCCCCCTTCTCTCCTCTGACACCGTCCCCATTCTAGTGCAGGCCCTCTCCTCAGCAAGAGCTGCTTGGGGGTGGGCCTGCCTCAGTCTCTCCCCACTTCATCCCATCCTCCATTCGGCCACTAAAGTGATTTCCCTCAAATGCCGGTCCCATCGTGTTACCTCCTCTCCCCACACCCAAGAGATTCCCATGGCTCGCTCTCGTCTCTAGGTTCAGATATAAACTCTGTTTGATGTTCAAAGTCCTTCATAACCCAGTCTATTTTTACTTTTCCATGTGCTCTTCAGTACAGTGATGCTGGCCACCTGGCTCTTCTCAAACAAGACGTTTCATCTTTTGGCTCCTGGCATTTTCCCCGGCTGTCCCCCAAGTCGGAGGCGCTTCCCTCCTGGCTTCCTGAGCTAACCCTAACCCTAAGCCTTCGAGTCCCATCTGCCACAGGAAGCCTTTCCCACCTTTTCCTGCTTCGAGTGCCTCCCTTCTCTGGCGTACTCCCATTGATCCTGTAGAGATCTAGTTTATATATTTGTTTGCATGTTGTCTTTTTGCATCCCGAGGACTTAGCCCAGTGCTGCCTCATGGCGGGGGCTTAATAAATGGTTATTAAGTGATTATGCCTGGGTTTGTGCAGCTGGAAAATAAAAGCTCCAAGTTTGAAAAGAAGCCAGAAGCAAGGCTGCCGTGGGGGAAGAAGGGGCTCTGAGGTGAAGGAGGGTGTGACCTTTCTTCCCATACTGGTGGAAGATGAGTTTATAAAACAGATTTGAGGTCTTCAAGAGAAAGACGGATGGATGTTCGAGGGAAGAAGGTTCTGCTTGTCTTCTCAAGAGCGATGGGGGGCGCTGCAGAAATTCTCCGCAGAGGGATCCCACAGCAAAGGGAAAGGAGGCTGAGAGCAAGAGGAGCTGGGCGGACGGTCCAGGGGTCAGAGGCAGCTGGTTTAAAGTTCAGCCAGTGGAAGACACATCAGAGAACAGATTTCACTAAGTGGATTTCCGCTGCCCGTTTCTGCGATTCACATGGACACAAATGGAATTTTCCGAAGAAATTTTTTAAATGGCCAGTTATTATGACGTCGTGGGCCAGATCCTGAAGGCCACAGAGGTATGGGTTGTGTCCTCTTCACTTTGCCTGCTGAAGAAAACAGACTCGCAGGAGAAACACGATCGTGGGGAGGGATCATGTAGCTAAGAAGGCACCGTCTGAAAGGGAGATTTGGAGTTCTGGTTCCTGGCTCACAAAGCAGGCCCAAGAGATTCCTGGCTACGGGTGGAGTCCAGCACCAGCGGCTGGGAACAAGGAATCTGCCCGATGTCCTGAAAACCTGACTTTAAAAATTTGAGCTAAGAAGGATCGGAAGGGACTTCTTTGTCGGGATGGATGGCAGACCGTCTGGGAAGAAGATGCAGCTTATCCATGTGCACCTGGAGCTTTTGTAGGGGGAGGCAGAATGTGGAGATTCCTGGTGGGTCAGCGGAGTGAGTTCTGATCCGGAATCTAGAGGCAGGGCGAACGCTGGACTTGAAGATGGATTCTGCCTCAGCTACTTACTGAAGGTGTGGCGCTCTCTCTGTGCCTCAGTTTCCTTATCTGTAAAACAAGAGGGTTAGACTCAATGATCTTGGAGGTCCCCTTCAGCTGCAAATCGATGACCCTGTGATTTAGAAGACCAGGGCTCAAAGACTAACCTGGACAAAAGCTGTATGTGCAGCCACTGGGGAGTTACCTCACTTCTTAGCCTCAGTTACTCCACTTGTAAAATGGGTGTAATAATTACTTCCACAAGAGAATGCTGTAAGGAAAGCATTTCACAAACCCTAAAAATCTATAAAAATAAGGGATCTCCAAAACCAGAAAGGGAAGATCGGGCTTTGAAACAAAGGCGGAGTCATCGTCCACAGCTCTGGTCACAGAAGAGCGGATCCTCCCCGGGATTGCAGTGAGAATGGCCCGAACCTGCAGTGCTTGTGGATATACGTAGACTGTCTGGCAAGGGGACTTTTGTTAATGGGAGTCACATTACCTGTTGATGCCTCTTCCAGGAACACACACACACACACACACACACACACACACACACACACACACACACACACACACACACCAGCAGCAGCAGCAGCAAGAGCATATGCTCTTAAGAAGCCTCAGCATTTTCACTCTCTCAAAGGGTGGGCTGTGCTTCCGTGGCTGGGAGTTGGGCAACGATTGCAACATCAGCAGTAAATCATTGTTCTTTATTATTCTTCCCTCCCTGCTCCCCTTTTCATTTTCTTTGATTGTCAGGAAGCTACAGAGGGAGCTTACACTATTTCACACTTCCCTGGAACCTGAAAGTCTCTGTCTGCTCCACTGGGGAGAGGGGCCAGCTTTCTCCTGAGCTGTCTGTATTAACCTAAGATGGGAGCGTCTGTTGATCTCATCTTGTGTTTGCCCCAGCCACCTGGGAGCCGGCTCCTCTGAAATTTCAGTTCCCTCCCTTCGTTTCAAAAACAAACTTATTTGTCAAGTTTTAAAGACCTCTAGTAACAAAAGTCCAATTTTCTGTTTCTGCTCTGTTACTTGAAGCTAGATGTCTTTTTAAACTAGTTCATCCATCCTTCCTTCCTTCCTTCCTTCCTTCCTTCCTTCCTTCCTTCCTTCCTTCCTTCCTTCCTCTCCTCCCTCCCTCCCTCCCTCCTCCCTCCCTCCATCTCCCTCTCCTCCTCCTCCTCCCTCTCCTTCCTCTTCCTTCTTCCTTCCTCTCCCTTCCCTCCCTCTCTTTCTTCTTTCTTTCCTTTCTTCCTTCTCTCCTCCCTCTCTTCTTTCTCTCTTTCTTTCTTTCTTCTTTCTTTCTCTCTCTCCTTTCTTCCTTTCTTCTTTCTTCCTTTCTTTCTCTTTCTTTCTTCCTTTCTTCCTTTCTTTCTTTCTTCCTTTCTTCCCTCTCTTTCTTTCTTTCTTCCTTTCTTCCCTCCCTCCCTCCCTCCCTCCCTTTTCTTTCTTTCTTTCTTTCTTTCTTTCTTTCTTTCTTTCTTTCTTTCTTTCTTTCTTTCTTTCTTTCTTTCTTTCTTTCTTTCTTTCTTTCTTTCTTTCTTTCTTTCTTTCTTTCTTCCTTTCTTCCTTTCTTTCTTTCTTCCTTTCTTTCTTTCTTTCTTTCTTCCTTTCTTCCCTCTCTTTCTTTCTTTCTTCCTTTCTTCCCTCCCTCCCTCCCTTCCTTCCTTCCTTCCTTCCTTCCTTCCTTCCTTCCTTCCTTCCTTCCTTCCTTCCTTCCCTCCCTCCCTCCCTCCCTTCTTCCTTCCTTCCTCCCTCCCTCCCTTCTTCCTTCCTTCCTTCCTTCCTTCCTTCCTTCCTTCCTTCCTTCCTTCCTTCCTTCCTTTCTTTCTTTCTTTCTTTCTTTCTTTCTTTCTTTCTTTCTTTCTTTCTTTCTTTCTTTCTTTCTTTCTTCCTTTCTTCCTTTCTTCCTTTCTTTCTTTCTTTCTTTCTTCCTTTCTTCCTTTCTTCCTTTCTTCCTTTCTTCCTTTCTTCCCTCCCTCCCTCCCTCCCTCCCTTCTTTCTTTCTTTCTTTCTTTCTTTCTTTCTTTCTTTCTTTCTTTCTTTCTTTCTTTCTTTCTTTCTTTCTTTCTTTCTTTCTTTCTTTCTTTCTTTCTTTCTTCCTTTCTTCCTTTCTTCCTTTCTTCCTTTCTTCCCTCCCTCCCTCCCTCCCTCCCTCCCTTCCTCCATCCCTCCCTCCCTTCCTTCCTTCCTTCCTTCCTTCCTTCCTTCCTTCCTTCCTTCCTTCCTTCCTTCCTTCCTCCCTTCCTTCCTTCCTTCCTCCCTTCCTCCCTCCCTCCCTCCCTCCCTTCCTTCCTTCCTTCCTTCCTTCCTTCCTTCCTTCCTTCCTTCCTTCCTTCCTCCCTTCCTCCCTCCCTCCCTCCCTCCCTCCCTCCCTTCCTTCCTTCCTTCCTTCCTTCCTTCCTTCCTTCCTTCCTTCCTTCCTTCCTTTCTTCCTTCCTTCCTTCCTTCTTTCCTTCCTTCCCTCCTTCCTTCCTTCCTTCCCTCCTTCCTTCCTTCCTTCCCTCCTTCCTTCCTTCCTTCCTTCCTTCCTTCCTTCCTTCCTTCCTTCCTTCCTTCCTTCCTTCCTTCCTTCCTTCCTTCCTTCCTTCCTTCCTTCCATTCATCCATCCGCTCATTAATTCAACAAACATCTAGTAAAGTCTTATGAGAGTTCCGGCCCATGGCTGACACTGTTCTCGGTGCTCTGGGGGAGATGGTAGCTCAGGACCCTTCTCAGATCAAAACCCGGGTTTGCAGGCTTGGTTGATGAGAGGGCTGCTGGAAGCTCTCTCCTCTGCGCCACCTCTGTGAGAAACCCCAGCTGCTTTGTTGTTCCTGTTAGGAACGTCCCATTGTCCACACACAAGCCCAGTCTCTGTGGTCCCCACAGCAGAAGCTGAGTGAGAATCTCCAAGAGAAGGCTGCCTGTGAAAAGGGGGCTGCCTTTCTGCCTCCCTGTCAGTCCCTGCAGGAGGAAGTTTGTGGGAAACGCTCCCATTGCAGGATCCTCACCCAGGATGGTGCCCTGGTCCTTTGAGGAGTGAGCCATTGGTCTCTGATTCTCCAAAGACCCTGAGGGAGGCACCTGGAAACACGTGATCACAAGCTGAGGGGGAAAGTGCTTCTGGGGGATACACAATGGGACGGCAGGAAACCATTATTCAGGGAGGATCCAGCTGAAGCAGCCCATTAAGAAACAATGGAATTTGAAACAAGCTTTCTCTGGATGTGATTATTATGTGTTCTCCAGGCTTGGGGTTTGGTGGGGGCGCTGGAGCTTCCCCACCAGGACCTTCTTCTTCCCTTTCCTAAATGTCCCCCTAATCAAAGCTCTCACACTTTCATTGGAGTCATCATTTTTAATCCCCCAAAGCTGGCGAGAGCTCTCAGCCTTCAGCATTTACTTGTCACTTTCATTACTCATTTTCTGTTTGCTCATCTGTAAAGTGGGCATAATGTGCTCTTGCTGAAGACGGGAGAAGATCCCGTGGCAATACAGCGAGTGCTACAGAGATAGGGGAGGTCACTGGTGCTATTATTCAAAATCACAACAATAGGTACTGGTAACGGGAGTATGATTTTCTGAGGTGCCGTCGGGGGCTACTCTCCTGGGACTTTTTTTATGATAGGGAACTCCCAGGGAGGAAACTTCCTTCACCCCGACTGGCACTTGCTCGCTTATGGCAAGTCTTAGAGAGAGGCCTAAAGTCCTGTTGGGTGGTGGGGAGGAAGGGGCTCCCATAGTGGTGATGGGTGTCCGACCCAGTCTTCCTTACTCTGAGGTGGGAGCAGACCTCACTACACTACACAATACTACATGACACAACACTACTACACAACACTACACTACAACTACAACTACACTACACTACAACTACACTACACTATACTACACACTACACTACAGCTACACTACACTATACTACACACTATACTACAACTACACCACACTATGCTACACACTACACAACACTACACTACACTACACTACAACCAGGCTGCCTCCCTTCAAAATTACGCCATATGTGCCCTCAAGTGATATTCCAGGTTTGAGCACAGACCAACTGGTGCTGAGGCAGAAGGGGTCCCCAAAGCCAGTGGGGGGAGGGACATCAGAAAGGCAGCCCCTTCCAATCCCCCAAGGACCATTGGCAAAGTGTTTATGTTCTGTTGAGCCTGGATGGCTCAATGACTTTCATTGATCTGAAAAAGAAAATGGCCCCAGTGAATGAAGGGGAGCCAAGGTAGGTCTGGGAAAGGTTCGCTGCAGTTTGCTGCTTGAGACTCACAGGAGTGGTGGGTCACCGCCATAGGAGTTTGGGGGCCAAGGAGCCCAGGCCCAAGCCGAATGGCTTCCCAGCTCCAAGTCAGGTGAGAGCCTAGGTCTCCCAGAGGGCCTAAGGTTTCCCTGAGGGCCTGAGGTCTCCCCCTGAGCCTGAGGTCTCCCCGAGAATCAGGTGGCCTCCATGCCCCACGCAGGGACTGGCAGACGGTTGCCGCTCCAGAAGCTGCTTCCTGTTTCTATGGTAACTGCAGACCTGTACCATGCATGGGGTGTGTGACTGTGTTTTGTTCTCCTTGTAGATGGAGGAGATAAAGTTTAAAGACAGAGCAGTCTGCGTGCTGGAGAGAGAGTTAGGGGTCCAAGCCGGGCATACTCAGAGACTTCAACTCCAAAAAGAGGCTTTAGATGAGCAGCTATCTCAGGTCAAAGAGGGCCGATCGGCACCTGGGCAGCCCCAAACGAGAGCTTCCTTATGGCAGTGGTGCAGGAGGACGCCTCAGACCACTCGGGAAGCCCTGTAAGCATCTCCCTGTGGCCCCGACCCCAAGGCCGGCTCCTCGAGGAGCCGCAGCAGAGCCGCTGGGCTCCCGCCCGCTTCCGGAGGACTCTGGCTCCTGGGATTTGGTTCGGATCATTTTGGTGGAGAGAGGGATTTCTTTGGCTTTGGCTTTGGCTTTCTGACTGTTTACACGGCTGAGACGAGGGCCTTCACTTGGCAAACTCCACTCATTGACCATGGTCGGTCAGGTTTTGTAACTGCGGGCCCGGCAGGATGCTAACGGTGGTTGCTGGTCTTCAGAACCCTTTTCTCTGCAGCCCACGGAGAGCGCAGCTTCATCTGAACATCTCACCAATCTCACCCACTCATGCTTCTCTAGGGACTTTGGCTTTTCCCCCTCCAGGCTGGGGGTGGCCGCACTGCCCGCTCCCCTTTGCTTCAATTTGGTTTGTCTCCACATGGGCCTCTGTGGCCCTGAGCCCCCCCCCAGCCCCTCTGCCCAACATCTGGCTAGGTGATGCTGCCACCTTCCTGCTTCTGCCTTGATTTGCTAGTGAGTGTGAAGACCGTCAGGCGGCCGACCTCCCTTGGGGTCCAGAGCTGTCTTCACGGCTGGTCAGCAGCGAGGGTTCCCCATTAGCATTCTGGGGAGCCATAGCTTAAATCCAAGGGTCGAGAATTGCCCCGGTGGCTAAATTCCTCCCCCCCAGCCTCTCCTGCACCTGTTGACTGAGGAAGTCCATCTCACTGTCCAGTCATCTCAGGGACATCAATTGACATGCAATCAAAAGCTGTATTTCTATTGGACAAGATCCCAAGATGGCAACATTAACCTAATTAGACCTTGCCCCGGCTTGGAGGACAAGAAACACGATTTCTCCTCCCCTAGGGCTAGTTAGCTGACTTAATGTGAGAAAACACTGGCTATTAGAGTAAAGAGAATTCTGGAGGAACCCCAATCACTTTTCTGGGGGACAGAGGTTCTTCGTGGTTTTGGTGTCCCGGACCCCTTGGACCATCTTTTGTGACAGCAGGGGCACCTTCTCAGAAGAGTGTTTTTAAATGCTAAGATAAAATACATGGGTCACAAAGGAAATATATTGAATATAAATATATTGAAATATAGTTCTCAAAGCATTTTTAAAGAAGAAGGTAATGAATGACCCGTGGCTGAAGAAGTATTGACTTAGCATCTCCACCCCTGCGGGCAGCACAGATGCATTCAAGGAAACAGATGTGGCCCGAGGTCCCAATAAAAGGCCAGCTTAGCTTTGGACTAAATAGCAACCCTGAGTTTTCCCCAGAGCCAGGAACTCCAGTTAGGAAGGCTTTGCCAAATGGAGAACACTCAGTCCAACGGTGGCAAACGTGGAAAACATTGGATGAAAGTTCAATGTTTTCATCCATATGTCTGACCTCTGTGACATCTGTCCGTGGCCCATGCCCCCCTCTGACACCTGCCTCCTTCCCTCCATCTCTGCTCTCCTCCATTTCCCTTCTCATCTTGCAATCCGCAACTATATAGCGACCTCGGTTGCATCCTTCTGGGACCATAGTCGTGAGCTCTTGGGACTCAGATCAGAGCACAAAAAAGAAATAGGATGGTTTCCTTGGAGCGGTGGGACGTGGGGAGTGGAGGCACCCGGGCCGGTGGGCAGTTATTTGCAGTGGATTCTTGTTTCAGGAACAGCAGTTGGATGAGAAAGATGCCCGACGCTTCCAACTTAAAATTGCTGAGTTAAGTGCAATCATTAGGAAGCTGGAGGACCGTAATGCCCTGCTTTCTGAAGAGAGAAATGAACTGGTGAGTTGAATGGTCTTTGGGGTTCCTGGGGGAACGTGGAGCCCTGCTTTCTTTCATCCAGCGTTTTATCACACATTTGATCATGCACAAACACAAAGGGAAAGAGAAGGAGAGAGAGAGGGAGACAGAGAGAGGGAGAGAGAGGGAGAGGGAGAGAGAGAGAGAGAAGGAGACAGAGAGGGAGAAGAAGGGAGAGAAAGAGAGAGACAGAGACAGAGTCAGAGACAGAGAGAGACAGAGATAGAGAGATAGAGAGAGACAGAGACAGAGACAGAGACAGAGAGAGAGAGGGGGGGAGAGAGAGAGAGAGAGAGAGAGAGAGAGAGAGAGAGAGAGAGAGAGAGAGAGAGAGATAAGGAGAAGGAGACAGAGAGGGGGGAGGGAGAGACAGAGAGACAGAGACAGAGAGAGACAGAGAGACAGAGAGACAGAGACAGAGAGAGAAATGGAGAGAGAGAAAAAGGCACGCAGAGAGATTTCCACATTTTCTCTCCACTGATTTTACTTATGACTAGCTGCATTTGTATCTGAAGGGTTTCCTAGGGAACAGAGATCAGATTTCACAGGCCTGCTTCCAGTGAGCAAAACTGAGCAAAGAGTAGATGTGTCAAAGAAGCAACTTTGGGCTTGATGTCAGGGGAAATGCCTAACAATGGCAGCGATGGCAAAGGAGAATGGACCACCTTGAGACTTCCCCTCACTGGGAATCTTCAAGTAGACTGAATAGCCAACTGCCCAATACATTGTAGTGGACATCTCTTTCGGGTCTGTGTTGGATGAAGTGGACATTGTTTCTTCTCAATTATTAAACTCTCTGATGTGATGAGGAGACTGGGAATCTCTAACTTCTTGGTGCAAGAAGCTATTTTCTTCCCAAACCCTGAAAACTAGGGTTTCAGGTGCCCTTAAAAAAAGGGAAGAAACAGGAGGAGAATAAAAAGAGCTGGGAAGAGCAAAAAAAAATTCCTAAAGAGGAGCAACTCTTTCCTGGTAATCCTGGGAAATTTTAGCTATAGGAGTTTGGTTGCTGTAATAGCACCTGGTTTGTTAAATACGTCTCTAAGATTCCCTCAATCTGTCTGGTCTGCTGACTGGACATGGCATTAGACATGGACTTTGGACACATGGGATGATATCACTGGGAATCCCTTCAGTGTATCAATTGCTTGGTGATGGAGAAAGGCCCAGACCTGATTTTCCCCTTTGCGAACTTTTATCTCCTACAACTCCACCATGCTTGACTTTCTGTTCATTGTTCTTAGCTGAGGTGGTGCAGTAACCTTAAATGAGTGGCCCGCTGCCTTCGGTGGTCTCAGCTCTGGGCCACCTGTGACTACAGCCTCAGTGGTCCTTTATGAATGTCTTGGAGGCAGAAATGAGTGGGATACGATCTGAAATATCCATCTGGTGATTGATCCAGAATGGCCCACAGCTGGTTTTGTTCCCGGTGCCCTGGTAGCATCCCCCATGTCTCAGAAGCACCGCTACTGGCTGAACTCTGGTAGAGCCCAGTTGGAGATTGACCTTATTAAATAGTTCCTCTCCAGAGGTTGAAAGAGCCTGCCCTTGAATATCCTCCAGTAAAAATAAGATAATATTCCTTTCTCTGCACGGGGATCCAGCTATTCTGAAAAACAATTTGGAATTATGCTCCCAGTGCCTCAGCTGTACACAGCCTGAGAACCAGCACTCGCACCTCACGGGCTTGTCTCGAGGTGACACAGACAGAAGTCTGTAGAAACCCGTCTAGGACAGCACTGTTTTTTAAGCCGAACATGGGGACCATTGATTAGATAATGGTCATAGTAAATGAGGAATGTGAATGGAATGGAACCCACCTAGCCTTATATGAAATGATGTAAGAGGGGAGCAAGTAGAACTCAAAGAACAATACAAAAAAAGGAAACAAGAAGGATAGATGGCAGACCATTGCTCAATGCAATGATTTATCATGACCTCAAAGGAAGAGCAGGAAAGTCTGATGGACTGCAGGTGAAGAAGAAAGCACCCTTTGTTAGACCTAGGCAGTGGACTGAGTAACCGTACCTCTTTGTTACAAGGGAGGAGGGACATATCAGGGGATGACAACAGTGTTTTAAAGAGCATCAACAAAACATTTATTTTTTAACAATGTAGGAAGAGGCTCATTTTCAGGCTGTGTAGGTTCATGAGCAAGTTTTGAATCCCTTGCAGAAGTCCCACTGGAATGATCGGGGGGGGGGTCAGTTTTATATTCCGTGGGTTTGATGAATATGCCTTGTGTCTGATCCACTGCTTGTGCATCAACCTGGGAAGATTTGACTTCCGGCTCTCACCATTATCAGAGTTAATTGTCTCTGAGATGCCCCGGATGATGTGGAGAGGAGATCGTGGGACTAATCTCAGAACCTACTGAGATCTTCTTCCTACTGTACGTTGGGTGATCCATATGAAGGCTATTATGAATTTCTCAAAATAACCCACTGCCTGAAGCAGTGGCAAGTTCTCCCTCTGAAGCAGCTGGTTTTTAAACACTCCCACTGAACGAGCATGTATTGGATGTTCCCCAAGCTCTGAGGATGTGGGCTGTGTCCTAATTTTTCATTAATCTATTGGGATAGCTCATCCTGGGGGGGGGGTCTGACTCCAGCTTTCCAAGGTGGCTAACCTCCACCACAGCTTACGGGGCTGATGGAAAACCAGAAATTTCAAACACAGTTAGGGTGGAAGGAAAATCAATATGGCAGCAAAAGAAAGACTTATCATGAGCCCCACAGAGAACAACACAAAGTGGATGAGACCTGGGTCAATCCCACAAATTGGGCATGTGCTGACTCTGGGACCTTTGTGTTCTTCCCAGTCACTTCCCAGTCGCCCAATTGGGCAGGAAGGTGATAGGATCAGGAAATCCTGAGTTCAAATTGGGCCTCAGAGACTTGCTGTCTGTGTGATGTTGACAAGTCACTTCCCCTCTAATTTCCTCAGTTTCCTCATCTGTGAAATGGGATTTTAATAGCCTCTAGCTCCCAGAATGATTGTGAAGAAGGAATAAGATAATAATTGTAAAGTGCTTGGCACCCAGTAAACACAGTATAGATGTTAGCTATTATTATTATTCATTGAAACCTTCCACAACAGAAAACATCCTTGCTCTTTTTGAAAAGATATTGATGGGCAGGAATCGCTGCCAGTTTTCTCCCCAGCTACCCTCCCTGGTCCAGGGAGAGGAGTAAGAGACATATTCTCTGTGTTTGAACCTTGCAGTGCAGGGGAATATAACCGTAGGCTAGGAAGAATGGGATTATTGCCTTTAGAAGATGCTGGCTGAGAACTTATGGATGAACAGGTTGGGGGACGGATGAGAGCCCTGGGTTCAAATCCTGTCCTTTCTTCTTTGTCATCTTACACAAGTGTTTTGCTTCTCATAACCTCAATTTCCCCATCTGAAAATGAAGCTGATGGACTAGGCCCTTCTAGGGCTGCTGCCCCAAGGAGAGCTATTTGTAATCCCAACACTTTCCCGGCTTTCACTGGGCTGCCTGGGCCTTAGGTAGTCCCAGCCAAAGTTGTTTAAGTAAATTCTTCGGACATGTAATGAACGCCCCTCATCCTCTCTGTCTTCCTGATTTTTAATTCAGAGGGACCATTTTCCTCTTTCAGCTGAAGCGCCTGAGGGAAGCAGAAAGTCAATATAGACCCCTGCTAGACAAAAACAAACGCTTGAGTCGAAAAAATGAAGATCTGTCCCACGCTTTACGGAGAATGGAAAACAAGCTAAAGTTTGTGACGCAAGAGAACCTGGAGATGGTAAGATGTGGCTTCCTGCCGCCACTTGGGCCATGGAGTGGGCCCAGGATTCTCTTTCACTCAGGCCCCAGAGGACCCCCTTCTCTTCTAAGGAGGATTGACCTCCCCTAGATCACTCAGGGTCCTAACTCAGCCCCAAGGATGTTCCTTTGAATTTTGCTCCCATCATTAGGCAGACTTTTGGGCTATTTGGGGCGTTACGGATGTGCCCTCACATATGATTCCAACCCTGCGCTCATCCTGCTTGGGGGTGAGGTTTATAGCAAGTGCTCGAGGAAAGGTCAGAGACCTCCTGGCTGCAGGAGGTACCGAGTGTGAGCCACGGCTTCGGTCTGTCAGGAACTCAGGTTTAATTGAAGGAAACGATGTGTAAATGTAAAAATAACCAAGGAAAACATTCTGTGGGAAGGCGGCTGGCAGTTCATACAGAATGGACTGCTTCAGACCGGGGAAGTCAGCAAATAGCAGCAGAGCCATGGAGGGCCACCCCAGAGGGGCACAGAGGAGATGGACGAGAAGGGACGGCTGGGGGAGACGTGGGGAAGGCAGACTGGAGGCATTTGTGTCTGGAAATAGGGATGGAAAGGGCTCCGACTCCTTTGGGGAGTGGATTCTGACTTCCCCTCGAATGTGAATCTTTTTGCTTATTCTTTTCCATCTCCAACCCTTAGATTTAAACCTTATACAACTATTGCATTAAGCATTTTAGTAAATAAAAGGTGGGCATGGAAAATACTGGCAGCACGTGTCCCTGTTCAGGGAGAAAGAACCGCACCCATGATAGCATCTTTCAGGGTAGCTGGAGACGGAGCCAGAGCCGATGGGGGTCTCGCCCTGCCTCAGGCCTCTCCCCATGGGTTTCTGGATAAAAAGTTCTTTATTCAACGCCATTGGAAATGGTCGCTCCAAATTCCCTTTGCTCTGTTTCCCTAGAGACAGCGAGCTGGATCCATCAGGAGACCGAGCTCCTTAAATGACCTTGACCAGAGCCAGGAAGACAGAGAGGTGGACTTCCTGAGGATGCAGATGGTAGAGCAGCAGAACCTGATAGATGAGCTGTCCAAGGTACTTTGATGCTGTCCCTTTAGGTCTGACCCAGGGCGCCATTTTTACACAGTGTGGGTGATAAGTTTGCCCGTGGGGCCGTCCCAGTTGAAGTCATTGGCAAGTGGGGATCCCAGCTTCTGCCCCATGTCTGGGGAAGGGCTTCCTTCCTGCCACACTCAGACCTAAATAGCAAAGGGGAAGTCATTCTGTGGCTAGCGGAGGGGGAGGGAGGCACCTTCGTGCACCCCAAAAAGGTGCTTTCCAAGGGGATTCCTGCTCCTGCCACGTGAACTTCCAGGTAGGAGCCTCGATGCTTCTGTTCTGCTTTCATCTTCTGGCAGCTAAATGACTAATGAATAGAGTGCCAGACCTGGAGGCAGACCTTGAGTTCAAATCCAGCCTCAGATACTTACTAGCTGTGGGACACCCCCCCCCCCACAAGTCACTGTTCTCTGCCTCAGTTTCCTCATTTGTAAAATGGGGGTGATAATACCACCTACCTCCCAGAATTGTTGTGAGATCAAATCACAACTGTAAAGTGCTCAGCATGGTTCCTGCCATATGATAAGCACTATATAAAGGCCAGCTACCACCACTGCCATTATTTCTCAAAGGTGCAAGCTGCCTTTTATGGGGATTAGGTAAAGGGGAGGAAGAGGCTCCTCAGGCCGGGGAAAGGCCTCAGGCTCCCAGCCCCCAAAGCCCCTTCCTGGCTTCCAAGCTAGCTGCTCGTGCCCCCTAGCGCTGTGACTGTTCCCTGAAAGAGCCAGGTTCTCTCCGAGAGCCAGTAACTGCCCGGTTGTGCTTTCCCCCCAGACCCTGGAGACGGCAGGATACGTGAAGAGCGTCCTGGTGAGTAGCCGCCCTTCCTTCCCTTGAAGGAAGCCTTCTCCCTCCGGGGGACGCCGGCCACACCATTTCTTTCCTTCCTTTTCTGTCTTAGACTGTGGCTGTGGCTGGCCATCACCACCTGTTTACGTGATGACTTCCCAAGTGTTGGCCTTGGGATGTCAGTGGCCGGGGGTGACTCGATGGCCTTCAGGGTTCATAAAATGGGCCCTTAAATAGATCACCACGGGGGGCCGACCGGGAGTGTCCAAACAGACACGCCACAGACCCGGGCCCATGGAGGAGTCCGTCCCACGCCTCCCGGGTCTGGGGACTCAGGCGTTGCCACGGCCGCCTCATCGAAGCGGCTGGTCATCCCTGGCTTCCCCCCGCTTCCCAGAGAGTGGCAGCTCCATTTCCGGCAGCCCCCAGTCAGGCTCCCTTCTTGGGGATGCAGAGCCCTAGCCCCAGAGGGTCCCAGCAGGCCTGGGGGCAGCCTCCTGGGCACACGCCTAAGCAGGGTCAGGGAGGTGCCCCTACAGCCTGGTCTCTGGGGCTGGGCCCTAGGAGCTTTTCTCCCCTCAGCGCGGCTCCCTTCATCGCTGCTCACAAAGATCATGGAAATGCCGTGGGGGAATAAGTGGGGCCCTCAGCAGCTTCCGGGATTCACCCCCAGGATAGGAGGCCCAGTTATCATGAGAAAAGCTCCTGACTTCTGGAGTGAGACCACTGAGCCATGGTGTCCTGCTTAGACACAAGCCAGGCAGTGTGGGATGTGGAGAGAGCCGGCCTCCAAGCTGGGAGGCCCTGGGCTCGAGTCTGGCCTCTGGCCCATCCTAGAGGCACGTCCCTCGGTAGCAGGTTCCTTAGGGATCCCTCCCTGCCCTGCTGCAGGCAGCCCTCTAAGGTTGGGGTACTGGGGTGACGAGCAGAGAGAGGCTGGGGCCTCTGGGGAAACTACAGGTCTGGGGAAACAAAACTAACAGAACCCATGGAATCGTCCAAAGTGAAGAGTCTGACTGACTGATCTTTGCAGGAACGGGACAAACTGTTAAGATTCAGGAAGCAGAGGAAGAAAATGGCCAAGCTCCCCAAGGTAAAAGACTAAGAATGCGGAGAGAAATGCAGATACGGTAGTGGGGGCCTGGAGGGAGGCAAGAGGGAGCACGCGCCCGGCCAGCAGCCAGTGGGCTTTAAGCTGGGATGGAGCAAGGTTCATGGAAGACCCCCTGGGAGCTCGGGGGGGGGGTGTCTGCCTGAAGTGACATCAATCTGACATGAACTCCAAGACTGGGAAAGGCCCTGTGCTGATGGAGCACCATCAGCACCAGGGAGCACCATTGGCATAGGGAGCACCCTGTGCAGGAGGCCAGAAAGACTCGAGACGCCCACAGACACCCCTCACACACACCCGCACTTATACCAATCCACATGGGCCTGGCCTCACACACTTGCAGACCCACATGTGCTCTCTCTCTCACACACTCACCTCCCCCGCCCCCCATCTGGGATCCCTTTTTATAGCCCAAACTCCCCCCGGCTCCCTCCTCCCTTTCCGTCCCCTCCCCGGGGCCTGCCCAGGACCCTTCTTGGGGCTCGCCTGATCCCCCTCAGATCTCTCTCTGGCTCTGGATTCTCACCCCCAGCTGAGCAGTTCCTTGGTCCCTCTCTGGGCGATGGCGCGGCTGGGGAAGGCTCGGGGCCCACGCTGACTCGGCTCCTCCTGGAGCCTGATTGTCTGCGCTCAGAAGCCACTGACCATGATGAGGTGATCACAAGACCCAGACTCCCAGAGCCTCCTGCAGGGGCCCCCGGCTCAGAGGAGGTGACCTTCCCACCCCAGAAGAGCCAGAAGTGGTCCGGAATCTTCACCGGAGACCCAGGGAAGAGCTGAAGAAATGCGTCATTTTTCTCCACTTTGCCGGAGAGCAGGGTTGGCCTCTCACTATCCAGCCTCGGTTTCTCCTTTTGTACATGGTGTGCCGAGGTCGGCCTCCCTCAGAGGGCCTCCTGGGAAGCTGGGCAGGGTCTGGGGATCTCCCCGTGGCAGCCGGTCAGCTTTCTGAGGGTCAGCCCGAGGCCGGGAGCCTGAGGTGCTCTGGGCCTGGTCCGGACTCACTGTGTGTCCTCGGCCAAGGGAAATGACTTGTCTTTTCAACCTTCTCAGTCGTCCTTCCATCGACAAGTGTTTATTTAGTCAGCAGCTGCTGGGCTTGTGCCCACGCCAGGCAAAGCGCAGAGAATGCCCAGGCAAGAAGGAAGCAGGCCCCGTCCTCAAGGAGCTTCCGCTCCGTGGGGGAGAGACGTGCACGTCCCGGACAAGCCCAAGTCTGAAAGCAAAGGTGCAGGAACTGTGGCTCCTGTGCCTCTGAGGCAGGGGGCTGACCCCTGGGCGAGCGACGCTCCTGTCAGTGGCCCAGCAGGAGGGGGCCGGTGCCAACGGCGGTGAGAAGCTGCTGAACCCCACGAACCCCTGATGCCCATGCTCGGGCACAGACCAAGTCTGAATGTGGCAGGGGGTGAGAGGTCACCCAGAAGGCCTTCCCCGGATGCCACAAATGCAGGAGTTAGGTCATCAGTGGAGATGAGAAATCAGAAAAACTGGAGGCCACATTTCCCCTCTGTTCCTCTCTGAGAGCTTCTGGTCTCCCCAAGGTCAGAACGTGCTGATTTTGAAACTGCAGGAGACGCTGATCCCTGCTTAGAGTCTGATGTCCAGGCTCCGTCCTGGATCTGCTGTTTCAGGACATAAGGCCTCTGGCAGGTGTGCTGGATGTGGGGGTGGGGGCATCAAACCCAGAAAAATGAGGGCTACTCACGCCCACCTAAGGGCCCCCCAAGCATGGGAAGGTCTAGATTAAATGCACTGTTACGTACTCCCCATTTTCATCCGGTTTGGGCTGTCCTCTAGAGTGTCGCAGTCCGTCCGGGCCTGTGGGGGACCCCTTTGGGAAGTGGATGGCACTTTGGCCGCCATCTTGGCTCGGCGTTCCTGGCCTTCCCGAGCCATTTCTGGTAGCTCCGGTGCCTCGGGTCGTGTTTAATGCCTTATGTTCTGGCCAGAAGCCGGTCGTGGAGACGTTTTTTGGATATGATGAAGAAGCCTCTTTGGAGTCCGATGGTTCCTCGATCTCCTACCAAACAGACAGAACGGACCAAACTCCCTGCACACCAGATGACGACTTGGAGGAGGTAATGGCTCTCCCCACTTTGGGGCTGGTCGCATTCATCCCCACTTGGTGGTCAGCCTTTGAAACTTGGCAACTCTGCTCTAGCTCTTCTCAAAAAGCCCAATTTCCAGTTACAATAAATAGGGATCAAGTTCGGGTTTATTAGCAAAATAAGCTTATCAACTGACTAAGCTTCCTGGAAATAAAGTGGAGACCACTGAATACAGCATCACTTTCAGAATTAATTCCTAATCAAATTAGTCATTGTTTTATGTTTTCTGAAACGAGAGAAATAATAACACTCACAATCCCTCTGTCTCTATCTCTGTCTCTCTCTCTTTTTTCTCCTCCTCCTCCTCCTCCTCCCTCCTTCCCTCCCTCTCTCCCTCTGTATTTAGGGTATGGCCAAAGAAGAGACGGAGCTGAGATTCCGCCAGCTGACCATGGAATACCAGGCTTTGCAGCGCGCGTACGCCTTGTTGCAGGAACAAGTGGGAGGAACTTTGGATGCAGAGCGAGAAGTTAAGGTCTAAATGACTTAAATTTCATGAAGATAAAGCTCATGGCCCCACTGACTCCCATCCTCCCCTCCCCTGACCCAGCACCTCTGGAGGAGACTTTTGGTAGAAGAAAAGTGGACATTGAGTCTATATTTGGTGGAGGAAGGAGAGAGACAGAAACAGAGACACACAGAGAGAGGCAGAAAGAGACAGAAAGCTAGAGAGAGATAAAGACAGAAAGACCGAGAGACAGTGACAAAGAGACAGAGACAGAGAGATAGAAACAGAGATAGAGATTGAGAGAGAGGAGAGAGGGAGGGAAGGAGAGACTCAACCATGGAGGAGTAGCAGCTACGCTGCACTTGGTCTTTTCCCATAGAACATCCTTTTGTGCCTCTTAGTTATTGTTAATCTAGAGCGATCTCCCACAAGGTGGTCCATCCACAGGGGCCTCCAAGGTCACCCATCATGCTCTTCTCCTAGGTAGGTGCTGGAGCAACATCTGGGCTGTACTGGTATAAATCAGGACTTGTTAAACTTTGTCCACTCATGATCCCTTTTTACCTGATAAATTTTTATGCCACCCTAGGTATGTAGGGATATAAACTCCACAAATCAAATGTTTACCGATAATAAATCATCATTTCGTTATTTGGTCTAAACTGGTCTAACTGAAGCCTTCCCAAGCAGCCCTCTTGCCCTTCCTCCAGGACCTCAGCTGATCAAAAAGAACTTGAGCCTTCAGTTAATGCACATCCACAAACCCCAAAAGCTTAGAATATCCAGCAGAGCATCTCCAGGAAAACTTTTTTTTTTTCTTGAGTCCTGCCTCTCTAAGTCTACTCTCCTTATTCCTGGGAATTTATCAGGTAACTTCCTCAACTCCATCGTTCCTAGATTGGACAAAACAATCATATTCTGGATAATCTTTTCAAGAATTAATTTTAAAATAATTATTTTTAAAAGTGATAATTTGCCGAAAACAACCTTTATCAAGGACCAAAGCAAGTAGCCTCCCACTGACAAGTACCGGATTTCCATTTATTTATTTATTTATTTATTTGCTGAGGCAATTGGGGTTAAGTGACTTGTGCAGGGTCACCCAGCCAGGAAGTGTTAAGTGTCTGAGGTCCCATTTGAACTCAGGTCCCTCTGCCTGACTTCAGGACTGGTGCTCTATCCACTGCGCCACCTAGCTGTCCCCCTTCCCATTCTTGAAGCCTTCTTTTTACAAATCCTCCAATTTATCAACGTTGTTCTCCAAAGGTCCCCCAGAACCAAGCTCAATATCCTAGATATTAACTGACCAAAGAAAGGATTAGCATCTCCTTATTCCTGGAAAACTTCCTCTCTCAACAAAGCCTAAGAGTACTTTCTTCTTCTCAGCCGCTGTCATAGTGTGACCTCCGATTGAGCTTGTCACTAAAATCTGGAAATCTCCTTTTCTCAGAAGAATGGGCTTTCAAACCATGCATCCCAAATCTTGTTCTTGCAAAACTGATTTTTGGAACGTAGGTATAAAACATCAGAGAGTGAACACTTACATAAAATGAACATTTTAGATGAAATTTCATTTTATGATTTTTTTTTCCTGATCTAGCCTAAGATACTTTTGATTCCCAAATGTCTTATCAATATGTTAATTCTCCTTCCCATCTTATGTCATTTGCAAATTTAATAAATGTGTGATTAGCACTTTCTAAAATTCATGAAAAAGTGTCAAACAATCCAGAGCCTGGTGGCTCCCTTGGCGTTTCCACCCTAAGTGGATATGGAACCATCACCGTCTACTCTGGGAGTCATTGCCCTCCACCCAAACTGAATCAGTTTAAATGTCTTCTTTCCTTCTTTCCACATCTTTCCCTCTTCCATAAAAACCCAGCATGCGGTGCCTTATTAACCCCAATGAGCTTTGCTAAAATTCAGGTAATCTCTGTCGATTCCCACACCCAACCTGCAAGTTTAATAACTATCAAAAATCTCTTGGATCCTTTGCAATGCCCTATCATTATTGGCGAACCTTTTGTCATCAGTGCTCCCTTGTTAGATAGTGACTAACCATCCCTTTGATAATAGGGAAAGCTCAGAGTTGCAGTTTGTGGATGCCTTCTCTTACCCTTTTTTGGGAAGAACAATGGGGAAAGTGCAGAAGGTGAGGACTGGAAAGCTTCTCCTAATTACAAAAGACCATTTCTCAGAAGGACATCCCACCGGGCATTAACTGCCAGGACAGAGCACACCACTGCTTACTTTTGAACCTGATTGATTCCCCAAACCAAAGTTATTTCTGGACTCCTGTCTTCTGCAGCTCTGCCACGGAGGCACGTCAGCCCTGGATATCTCCTTCCATAACTTGCTCCTACAAAGAACGTGTCCTGTGTTCCTTTTCCAAGATGTGCCAATAGCAAAATGGACCTGCTAAAATCAATCCCCCATCCACTTGTCTCCCTGGCTCCCTTCCGATAAACTGATTGCCTGGCCATACCTTCTGCATCACAGAGCAGTGGCAAATGCTTCTGTCTCCGTGTTGTTCCCGCTTTATTTCTCCATTAATGTTAATGATCTAAAGATCACTGAACAGAACTCTCTCTGGATGTATTTATCCAGAACTCTTAGTGGATGGATGCATCTCTCTGTGATCCTAACTTATATGTGAGTAACTTCTTATTGAATGAGGGACTTACTGGTAGCAACTTGTTCTACTGAGTCACAAGTTTTAAAAAAATTAATGATAAACACAGTAGGATCTTGTATTTCTTTAAACTTTCAGTTCCTGGTCAATCAACAAACATTTATTAAACACTTACTACACACCAAGTTTTATTTTAAATACTAGAGATACAATTTTTCAAATCAGTCTTTACTCTTATGGAGATTACAATCTAATGAGGAAAGACAATCCAGGAAAGGAAGCTATAAGCAAGGGATGTGATAGAGAAGCTCTAAAGCAGTGTCACTGCTGGGAATTGGGGAGAAGGCTGTGCTGAACCCCTTTATTTTTTATTTATTTTTATTATTATAGCTTTTTATTTATAAAACATATGGGTAATTTTTCAATATTGACGTTTATAAAACTTTCTGTTCCAACTTTTCCCCTCTTGCCCCCCACCCCCTCCCCTAGATGGCAGTCAGATCCTCAGTTTCCTCAGCTGTAAAATGGGGGTGATTCACTGACTATTTCATAAAGTTAAAGGAGGAAATTACTTTGAAAATGTTTAAGGAAGTATACAAATGTGAGGTGGCTGGATCATTGCTCAAAGAAAAGCCGCTGCTTAAATTGTTGGGATGAAAATTGGAACAACATTTAATTCCAGGGACAGTTAGCATAAATGTGAATCAAGGTGAAATTTAGCAAAAGAGATCATGGCAGCCATGACCATTGGGGCCCAACGAGAGCTTGATCAATGGCTGCTGATCGTGGGGAGCACCCGTTAGTTACTCTGATGGTGATTTCAGAGAACGTCTTGGGTTTATTATTTAAAGAACAAATTGAGTTTGGAAGAGATCGCCTCTGACCCACGGCTGGCACTCTGGCCCTCAGGCTGGAGCAATAGCTGCTCAATCAATACTCCTTGGTTAATGGGTGCCTTAAGAGAGAATGCCGTGCAAGTCACCAAACATTAAGCACCTTGTCCATGCAGGGTCAGATCTCTCCAACTATAGCAATCTGTGTATTTCTTCTGATCAGTAGCCACTTATTTCGGTCACTTCCCTCAAGGCAGATCCATAATCCTGATGCTCCACGGGCACTTGCAGAGTGGTTTTCTTCAGTGAGACTTGGAGAGCCAGGCCTCTTGTCAGTAGTTTTGGCTCAGGAGGTGAGAGGAAGTTTGATGTATCTTTTCTCCCGTCCAACAGACTCGTGAGCAGCTACAAGCAGAAGTGCAGCGCTCCCAAGCACGAATAGATGACCTGGAGAAAGCCCTGGCTGAGCAAGGACAGGTAGGACAGACCATAAAGGTCATGCCAAATGTACCCTGCTGGACACACGGGCCGGGGCACTTGCGGTTTCAACAAGGGGCACTTTGGCAGAGGAGGGAAGTTCCTAAATTATCTGCTCAGGAAGGCCTTCCTTTAACACACGGGTTGGGTATCGTCCGGCTCAAAAACAGGTCCCCTTCCAGATGTTGTTTTAGGGAATGGTGCATTACTTGGAACATTGTTCCACAGAAGCTATGCTCATTGTGGTGGTTTTAGGCCCCAAACAACAGAGGAAAGTGTGAGCAGATACCCCTTAGGAGGAAGTAGAAGCAGTGGGTATACTGTCCACAGTGAGGAAAGCCCAGTTCTATCCAAGTGCAGCAGGACCGACAGCAGCATCAAAGGGGACCCGCCGTGGGAACGAGATTTCTCTGGGATTTGTGGTCAGCACTCTAGAGGGAGTGGATGCCAGAAACACAGCTCCCATGCTTTACCCTTGAGAGAGTGAGAAGACCCCCCCCCAGTCACCCCTGACTTCTGCTCTCTCCATCTGGGGCACATCAAGTTCCTTTTCCAGCCCTTCGTTTCTTCCTCTTCAAATGAGGAGGCTGATCTCAAAGGTCCTTTCTAATTCCATCCTCCGTCAAAGTGAATTTCCAGAGTTTCAGCAATTCTGCTTGGATCAGAGATGAGAGCACCTTCTTTGATGCGGACGCACCCTGCTGGGTGCTTCTTTGTCAGTGTCTCCCATGTCAAATTATTTCCATGACCAAGTTAACAACTCTGTTAACAGCCATAGTGGTTTGTGGTGGCTGAAATCCCACCTCTTTAACCTGGCATCTCTACAGTCTATCCCACTCTCCCTTTCCAGACTCATTTCTGTCCCATTCCAGCCCAATTACTTGCTATTTTCTTGAACTGATCATTCAATCTCCTACCTCCATGCCTTTGCCTAAGAGTATATTTTAAAGCCCTCCTTTGCCCTTTCTCCTTACTGTGATTCTTAGGACCCTCAGCTCCCTTTGTGGTTTAATGCCTCCCATAGAAAATCTGCCTGAATCTCTTCTGCCATCAATCAAAACCTAACCGTGCATCGATTTACCAGTCACACATTGAATGTAGGTTCAGTAGGCTGTGAGCTTCTCAGAGAGGGGTCTTCTCTCTTTGCTGTGTCCACCATGCTCACACAGTGGCCAATGGCTGGTACAGGGTAAATTCTTAATAAATGTTTATGAATGGAATTAAAGTGAATTCACTAGCCATAGCCTTGGAGCTGTCCTGAGTGCTGAAGGGAAATATAGATAGATATATACAAATACACATTTACATGTATGTGTACAGATCTATGCACACACATACATGTGTGTGCTGTGTGTATGTGTGTGCAAATTCACTGTGGATATGTCCACTTTCTACCTTACTCCTAGTCATCGGAGGAGGTCTGCCTTCCCACAGGCATCTGGGTCCTCCAGGAGGGCTCAGAACCTGTTGTTGCCAGCATCAGTAAGGTTGCTCCCTCCAGATTCCTTCCTTAGAGCTTCTCTGAAGAGGTTCAGCTGCCACCCCTCTGTCCACCTAGGATCCTCGGCACTCTGCCTATACTTCCACTGCTTGCTGCCCAAAGAGCTAAAGGCTTAGAGAAACCTCTGTAATTGCCCTTCTGGGTTCTTGATGTTCTTTGAGCTCCATCAGATGCATCCTGCTTCATGGCTCCAAGGGCACTAGCATTTCTTTCCCACCACCGCCACCACTATCTCCAGGCAGGGCCCGATCTGTCCACACCACAGATGACTAATTTCAGGGACTAATAAAGATCCTACCTCTGGCAGTCACTCTTCTGTCAGCAATTCTCTGCTTTTGGCTAGGCTGGGGGAGGGTTGACAGAAACACAGCCCATAACTGGCAGAACTAGTGCCTCTGCAGCTGGGCAGAAGCTTAAGGGTCAGACTTAAGGGTCCAAATCTACTTACCTGAGAGAAAGAACCACTCAAGAAGGTGATTGTGGGGAGACCGAGCCAAGTGGTCATCTTCCTTTAAATCTTTGTTTTCAGTTTTAAAGTTAGTTTTCTAGCCATGACAAAGCAATTCTGTGCATTTGAACATGTCTCAGATGTGGGATCCTGTCTTTGGCTCAGGTTTTTTGTGGCTTTTTCTTTTTTAACAGTTTGAAGAATAATGTCCACTAAGAGCTCTGCTCATGTTCTCAGTCACTTCCAAAGACCACCATCAACTGCCATCTGAGTGAGCAGCTTACCTAGTACTTTAAAGGTGACAGAGAGCTATTACATCCCTTGTCTGTTGGAGTTGGTGTTTACAGCTTGCTTGTGAAGTAGACAGTGCAGGTATTATCAGCATCCCCATTTTACAGACGAAGAAACCGAGGTTTAGATAAGACTTAGCCAAAGGAACCCAGATGGTGGTCATGGTTAGAGAGCAAAGTTTTTGTCTCTACCTTGATCTGGGCCTTTTGAATGGAAGATGATGGGATTCTAGAAGTAGATTAAGAAGGCCTCCCAGGCATCAAATCCATCCCAACCAAAGGTGCCTTGAAGAAGATGAAACTGAGGTCCAAACACTTTACTCCTTATCCCCCTCCCAGGTATAGAGGCAGCAAGCAGCAGAACCCAGATTTAAGCTGAGGCTACAGAACCAAAGTATCAGAGCAGGAAGGAGCTCCAGTGGTGTAGGGAGCTCACTCTCCCCTGAGTCAGTTTAACTATTTAACTATTAGAAAGTTTGTCCTGATATCACGTCTAAATATGTCTTCTCATGATTGTCACCTTCTGTTCCTAGTCTGAGCCCAAGCAGAACAAAGCTAAATTGCTTTTCTAGGTAAGAGTCCTCTAGATATATGAAGAGAGTACTGATAGATCTCCAGGCACCTTTTCTCCAGTCTGAACATCCCCAGAACCATTTATGATCCTAATATGTTGTGAACTTCAGGTCTTTCTTTATCCTAACTGCCCTTCTCTAGACACTCTCTAGCCTCTATTGATGTGTTTCTTTTTTTCTCTCCCTTTCTTTTTCTTTTCTTTTTTCCTTTCTTTTGCTGAGATAATTGGGGTTAAGTGACTTGCCCAGGGTCACACAACCAGGAAGTATTAAGTGTCTGAGACCAGATTTGAACCTGGGTGCTCCTGACTTCAGGACTGGTGCTCTATCCACTGCGCCCCCTAGCTGCCTCTGATGTGTTTTCTAATGTATGTGATGTTCAGAAGTGGGTACAGCCTTCCAGCTGGGCCAAGGCTCAGCCAGGGCTGAGCCCCAGATTCTCAATATCTCTTCATGCTCTCTATGATGGCCCTGACTCTTTTGGCTATCACTGTGTCCTGTTTACTCTTTTTAAGGATTCAGGCCATTGAAACTTTTGTCAAAGGAAATGCCCTCTGATCCTCCCTTCTCTTAAATTTGGAATGAAGATTTTTTTTAAAAACCTCCAGAATTTAGCATTAAATTTATTTTTATTTAATGTAAAAAATTGTTCAATCCAGCTTAATATTCTATCCAATTGATCTTTTTTTGATTCTTACTCTGTTATGCAGTATTAGCTATGCTTCCCAGCTTTGGGTCATCTGAGAATTATATTAATATGCTTCTTCTGCTTTGAGGCAGAGGATCAAACAGATCTGGAGTTTTTCCCAGGGCACCTCCTTCCAATTTCCTCATGAACCATTAGCGTTCATATATTTTGAGAACAGCTATTCAGCTTGTTCTGAATTCACCCTAAGTGTACTGTCATTTAACTTATATGCTTCCATCTTCCTACAATGTAGCATGAGAAATCATGCTGCATACTTCGCTAAAATTTCAATTTACCAGTCTGGTAATCCTGTCAAAAAAAGAGAAAGAAACATGGCGAGTCTGGCAGCCATAACCTTTTCTTGAGGAAGTCATGTTGATTCTTTGTGATCACCACTTTATTCTCCAAGTATCTACTAACTATCCTTTAAATTTTATTTCCAAGAACTTTGACAGGAACCAAAATGAAGGCCACTGGCCTGAAGAAAGCAGTTGCTTTGTTTTGGAAAATGGTCAGATTTGAGCTTCTCTGGCCAGCAATTTCTCCATTCTACACAGGCTTACATTTAATAATTTAAGGTTTGCCAAACATTTTACAAATAATGTAAATTTCATTTGGGGGAAAATCATGGAATAAGTTGTGTTTTTGGCAGTTCCTCCAGGACATTGCATTTTTTCCCAGATTAATGAAACATCATCTTGAGAACTTGTTAGTCCCCTTCATCCTTTTCCTTCTCCCATGAACAACATGATGCGATATCCGGGATATTATTTCTTTTTTTTTTGTCAGTGATGTTTATTTTACCTTGAGCAAACACTTCCCATATGAAGGATGCTTACAGGCTTAATTTTTACAAATCCAATTTTAAAACCATTGAGACATTTTTTAAAAAATTATTATAACTTTTTATTGACAGTACATATACATGGGTAATTTTTTACATCATTATCCCTTGCACTCACTTCTCTTCCGACTTTTCCCTTCCTCCCTCCGCCCCCTCCCCAGATGGCAGGCAGTCTCATACATGTTAAATATGTTATAGTATATGGGATATCATTTCCAAACTTCACCTCATTCTTAGGAATTTCACTTGAAATTCCTGCAAAGCAAATAAATTGCTGTGTTTTCTATAAATTGTGATAAAATATGCAGAAAGATAGGTGCTCATGTTATTTCCCAGTTTAACAAATGAGGAAACTGAGTCAAACAGATTCACTGACTTGCCTAGGATCACATAGCTAGTAAGTGGCTAGGCGGTGGTTGAGTTCAGATCGTTGTGCTTTGAGCCCCAACTCTTTGTCCATTGGGGAATCCCTGGTTGGGAAGAGAGAAGCCATCTTCTCTAGGTTCCCCTGATCTCTAATTTCCCTGGAAGGGAGGCTCACCACATGGGAGTTTCCAGGGGCTTCATTTGGGGGAATCTCCTCTGGAAAAGTCCCTGCCTTCATTTCCAGTGTTCACTGGTAAAGCCACCTGGGCGTGTTAGGCAGCTGACCTGCAGCCTCAGTGGGCCGTCACCATGTCCAGTGGGCCAGTTTCAGCCTCCTGCCAGTTTAGAACTAGCAGGGACCATGTCGGTGACCCGCACTGCCACCGTGTGGACACCAGTATGGGGACAAAGGGACAAAAGACACTTTAGGAGTTAAGTGCCTGTGAATGATGAACAGACACTGCCATGCAAACCTGGGTGCCCAAGTAATTAGGCCACTTACCGAGCCTGGGATTTCTGCATACTGTATCACAATTTACAGGGAACACAGCATTGTGTTTGCTTTGCAGGGATTTCAAGTGAAATTCCTCAGAATGGTGAAGTTTTGAAATAAGATCCCATATGTCGCATCATGTTGTTCAAGAAAGAAGGAAAAGGATGAAGGGACCAGACAAGTTCTCAAGATGATGTTTCATTAATCTGGGGAAAAATACAGAGTACTGTGAGAGCTGCCAAAAACACAATTTATTCCATGATTTCCCCCCCACCAAATGAATCAGAAACAAAGCTGCTAGCACCCAGAGTCAATCAATCGAGAAGCATTTGTTTCTCATGATGCCGTGTTTCTGTCTCACAATCAACTCTTGTTTTTAAGGACATGAAATGGATAGAAGAGAAGCAGGCTCTCTATCGCAGAAATCAAGAACTCGTCGAAAAGGTACCATGGCCTTCGGGCACTCTGCCTTTCATTCATTCATTCATTTGTGTATTCATTCATTGGCCAACATGTACTGATTCCTAAATGGGCTTCACCTCTGGGTGAAATGAGGTCCTGAGGCTCATGGGAAGGGGATGTGTGCCGTTCCTGCTCCCTGCGACAGTGATTCTCTGAAGACTTCATTTTAGACCTGGCCCATCTAGCATTTCCTCTGAGGGGGGAAGCCTAGGATCTGGGTTCAGATTGTGCCTCTGTCCCTTCCCAGTGGATGACCTTGAGGCACAGGCAGCCCTCTCTGGGCCTTCCTTCCTCGTGCCTGATGACTTCTCCGGTTCCTTGCAGCCGTGGTCCCGCTGCATCTGGCTGATGCCGTCCATCGGTGTCTCGCCTTCGCCCACCTTCCTGATGAACAAGGACCTTTCTGCCTCTCACCTCACGCTCACCTCAATTTTAAGCACCTTGAGGGCAGAACCTGAGTCTTTCGTAGGAAGGATCCTCTCACATCTCAGCAGATGCTTTGTTTCCAGTAACTGGTGCCAGGAAAGGTTGTGGACGGTAGTCATGGCAATAATGTGATATGTCAACTTTCCACTTGGACCTTTGGAAATGAAAAGATCATGGGGACAGTGAATCCATCAGAGTTTCATCTGATTCTTTGGGGGTTGGCCATTTCCTTCTCCGGCTCATTTTACACATGAGGAAACTGAGGCAGACAGGAATAAGTGACTTTTTCAGGGTCACAGGGCTAGAGTCCCATTTGAACTCACTGCCAAATGTGGCACTGTGCCTTCCAGCAACCCCTAGGTGAATCCATCTAGCCCTCAACTTATTTGTTTAAAATTAGAATCCTATCCCGACAGTGAGAGCTATCCCAAAGTGGGATTTGCTGCTCAGGAGCTGGTGACTCCCTGTCCTTGGAGCTTCAGCCAGATGTTGGACAGTTGCCTGCCAGGCCTTTCATAAACAGGTTGGTTTTGAGGAACCTCAAATCCCACGATTCTGTGAATGGCTCCTTGGCTGATTCTTTTTTTTTTTTTTTTTTTTTTTTTTTGAGGCTGGGGTTAAGTGACTTGCCCAGGGTCACACAGCTAGGAAGTGTTAAGTGTCTGAGACCAGATTTGAACTCGGGTCCTCCGAATTCAGGGCTGGTGCTCTATCCACTGCGCCCCCTAGCTGCCCCTCCTTGGCTGATTCTTGACAAAATGCAGGTTTGACAACTGGCAGTCTCAGGCTTCCCAGAGTTTCAGGCCCCAGCGGTTCTTAATCCCAGCATAGTTTAAGCCTTGTTATCATCTGGCTGTGGGATGAGAGTAGCAGAATTCGCATCGGCAGCATGCTCCACACAAGGCTGGCCCTTCAGCAGCTCAGGGTGTTTCCCTCTGGTCACTTGGAAAAGTTCTACTTTGCAAGTCTTCAATCTAACTCAAAAAGGGGGATTAGTAACTGAGAAAATGCATCAAACTGGCTGCTTATATTTATGAGTTTAACTTTAAATGAGCATTTGGTAAATCTTGAATGAAACGAGGTATGGAAAGTTCTTAGCAAACCTTAAAGCACTGGGTAAATGCAGTATTGGTAGGAGTAGTATAGGCTATCTCCAGGTAGAGTTACTGATAATACTGCCATTGTCCTGAGCTCCAGCTTTGGTCTCCTGTATCCAAGGTTTTTATTGAAAAAGTTCAGTTAGACGTGCACGAGTGACATTTATTTTCTAAAACACTGTCTTCCTTTAATGAACCTTTTCTTGATACATATGCATCTAAGTAGAGCAGAGAGCTCTGTAACTCCAGGCCACTCAGAGTGAGCCAGAGAGAACAGCCTTCCCTTAAAGTGAGGGGTCACATCCTTCTGCTTATGACTTTAAAGGCTATTACTCCCCAGGATCCTGGACCCCTTAAACCCAGGAGAAGCTGCAGGTCAGCTGGATGCCTCCATAACCACTCAAATGACCCTGCTTGAGGATGCCAGCTTCAAGTAGTCTTCTGGAACCGGGAAAATGGCACCAATGTATTTCTTTTTTAAAATGTATATTTTACTATACAGTGATCAACAAACATGAATGAATACTGTAGCATACAAAGAACAGAAAAACAGATTGCATTTGAAACTGAATTTAAGTAGTTATTTGAAACATATATTCAATTTAACAAGGTAGAACAAAAAATCTCTTTCATGTTTCCTTCTGAAATTCATTTTCCTTTGTGTTTTTCAAAAAATGTTAAATTAGTGCTTTAAAAACAATGTTTCAATACTCAACAACACCCTCTTCCTTCACCCCAAAAGAACCGTTGTTCGTCAGCATTTCTAAAAGGTACATGCAGCTGAGGAGCCGCCCAACAAGGGAAGTCTGTTCCTTGTCAGAGCTTTGGGATTTTCGTTTTCCATTTTCCCCAGCTGGCAAGTGGGGGAGAGACAACTCTGGCCATAGCATGAGCAAGCTCTTCTCAACCATGGTCCTTTGGCTGTACCCCAGATGAGAAGTCAGACTTTTCTGGGAGAGTTCCTGAATCTCCTGACAGCAAAGAAACAATCTTCCCGACCTTGGGGATCCCTGCACTCAGAAGTCTGCCTGCTCTTGGGACCATTTTACTATGTTTTCAAGATATTTTACTCTGTTTTCTGATTCTCAGACCTGCTACATACGGAGTCATAGAGAGTCAAGCTAAATAGTCTTTTCTGAACACTTGCTCCGAGCCAGAACTAGGACAGAGCAGCAGGGACTCTGCTCCAGGAGGATGAGATTCAGTACAAATTTAGGGTTTTAGGACCCATGAAAGTCCTTCAGCTGTGAAGAAATAACAGCTCTTGGGATCTTGTTGACAAAAATGAGCAGTTAAATAGGAATCAGTGTGGCTGCTTGCCAAGTCCGTCTCCTTCCCTTCAGTTACTTCCTTACTTCTTGCTGGGACACATTTTATCCTGTTTATTTCATACACAAGAATCGCTCATTGGGCCCTTCTCAGAATCAGAACTTGAGCCCTCTGAGTCTCACCCCAAAGGTCAGGTCATGACAGCATTGGGCCACAGGCCTGCCTACTTAAGGATGGCTGTGGATGGGGGGGGGGAGAGTAGGGAGGGGAGCAGGGTCTCCGAATGTGTACTCAAGCTGGGATCCATCATGCGGATTTCTCAGGAAGTCCCCTCAGGATGTCTGGGGGTTTTACAGAAAGCATCTGAAGGCCACAACACCAGGTCAGCGTCACTAGGTGGAGTCCCTTTGACCCAAGCACAGTCAGCCCCCATCACGCCCTCTTCATTTGTGCTCCTCCCCACTGGCTGCTCACAGGGTCTCTGCCTCATGTCCGCCTTTCACAGAAGGATGGAGCCCTTGCTTTACAGAAACAAAGAGCAGATTGTTTTGGGAACAGACCTCGGGGGCTGGGCTACTGGTAGCCCTAATCCAGGGTTGAGAAGGGTTGACTCCAAAGCCATTAAGCATGTCCGGTACCTCCCAGCCTCTGCAGGGCAACAAATGGCATTGATTGCCATGCTCTGCCTTGTCCTGGGGGCTCCCGGCCTATGAGGTCCTGGGCTAACCGGCCTCCCTGCCTCCAGGAGGACAAGAGCTCTCCTGAGGTGCGACTCAAAATGCAGCCCGAGAGCGGTCATTGGTTACTCTCTGTTCTCTTTCTTTAGATAAAGCAGATGGAGACAGAGGAGGCGCGGCTCAAGCATGATGTCCAGGATGTGAAAGATCAAAACGAACTCTTGGAGTTCCGGATCTTGGAGCTGGAGGTAAGCGTCTGGGCCAGAAGGTGTTTGGGCTCCCGGGGCACCCACTTAAGGCCAAAGCTTCACAGAGACCGAGGAGGGGAAGGGACAGGGCTCTTCAGAGATCAATGAGTGGATTCCCGTGGCCAGTCCAGAGCGGCAAGGCTGGCGTTGAGCCTCGGTCCACCCTTAGTTGTTCAACTCTCACACTCAGTCCTGAAGCCGCTGCTGGACAGGACCAATGGCAAAGGAGGGATAAAGGGTCTGTTTCAGGCGTGGGTCCTGAAGACTTTACTCTGTGCCCTAAGACCCCGGGACATGCTGCCCTGCAGCACAGGGTTCTTTGTACCGGAAAACATCTGCCTGAGAACAGCCAGGGCTCCCCATTGCTTTCTGCACCAGGAGATTTTACTTGGGGGGGGGGGCTGCTGGACGATGTGGAGCTGCGTGGCAGAAGCTGAATCCCCCCTCCCCGTCTTCCATGTTCCGTGGTCTTTCTGTCATGTCAGCCGAACAGCCACAGCCCCCGTCCGTGGTTAAGGCAGAGGCAGAAATGCACGGGACCCGACGTTTGTCTTGTTTTTAACTTTAGGAGCGGGAAAGGAAATCCCCCGCCATCAACTTTCACCACACCCCTTTTGTGGACGGGAAAAGCCCCCTCCAAGTTTACTGTGAGGCCGAAGGAGTCACGGTCAGTACTGCCCCTTCCCCTGGAGGCCCTTCCCGAGACCCCACTCCTCCCCGCTCACTCTGTCCGCTTTTCCTCTGGCTGACCAGGATATCCTTGTGGCGGAGCTGATGAAGAAGCTGGACATTTTGGGGGATAACGCCGTAAGTGTATGTTCCTTTACTAACTTTGCATGCTTTGGCCTCCCGGGAGCTTCCTTCCTTCCCTCCGTCCCTTCATTTTGCTACAAAACTCCAGGGAGTTGGAGCGTGGTTTCCACGCCACCTGGGTCTTGCCCTTCAGTTCCCTTCTTGAATCTAGGTAAAGTGAGAGAATGACCTCTCAGGGCCCTCCCAGCTTTCAGTCTAGGATTCAGACTCATGGAGGAAGACCCTCCGCCTTCAGAATTCAGCTCGCCATTTGATTTCGCATTTCCATCTTGAATCTAGGGGAAATTTCCCCCCACTTTTTCTGCTCATGTTCTGTGCAATGGGCCAACTCATCCCGAACCTGGCCTATTGTCCAAGGCATTGGAGGCAAAAAGGACAGACACTGAGCTTTTTATAGTGCTTTGAATGCATTTGATTTTCCTCCAATTATTTTTGTCTAATTGAGTCTTTGTTTGTTTTTAGATTCTGGATTTCCATGGGTGCTTTAGATCCCCCCTCCCAGGCCCTTTGCTTCTCAAGGGGCTCTGCAACTGGCAGCAGAAACTCTCCGCTATCCAACTCTCAATTACTCCTGGTAACAGAGAAGGGGGGCGGAGACAAAGAGCTCGGGTTAACTAAATACCCAGAACCCCACTCCCCTCTCCAGGTCTCCTCTGGCACAGGAAGTCAGCCTTCTTCTTAAGCAGACCTGTCATGAGGCATGTTACCAGGTAGACCTCTGTGTGGACCCCAATTTCTTTCCTGCCTGCTCCTGTCCAGTCCATAACAGGGAGGTCAAGAGCAGGACCCAAACATGGGCCACGTGATGGAGGAAGAGAAATGAGGACTTTATATCGGCCTTCAGTGAGAAACCAACCCTGGAGTAATTGAGAGCTGGCTGTATTGCCCATTCCCTGAGTACCAAACAGTGCCCCCGGAGTATGGTTCTGCCCTCAAAGAACTCCCACTACGGAGATCTCGGGGGAAGAGCCACGTAGACAGTCTGAGCCAATCACTACAGGCAGGGAGGGACTAGATGTGGCAGGGGGTGGGTGGCCACACAGACAGCTTCAGAGATGGCTTGGGGTTTTCGGAACCCTAGCTCGGGCCCCTTGGGTTGACAAAACCAAGTTAAACACTTCTTGGGGGGAAGTGCTCCTGAGTCAGGACATTGAAGAAGCTGGCCGCCAAGTGAAAGGGGGAAGGCAACAAGCAGAGAGATCTAAACTGTGCAAAATTAGCTGGCCTCCCTCCTCCCCGCGGCCTCCCAACCAACATGAGCCAGAAGGGTGCCGGGCGGACCCGGCTGAAAAGATGGGTGGACCCCTCAGCGGAGGTGGACTGGGATTGTTGGCTCGGCCTGCGGGGGACTAGCTTCTGCTGATATCTCAGGAGCAGAACTGGGTTTAGATCTGGAAGACACCGTCAAGTCCAGGGCCCTTCTCTATACCTGAGTGACTGCAGCCCAGCGGGAGGAAGTAGTGATCCAAGGCCCACAAGTGGCTTGTGGCTGGAACTGCCTCCTGAGCTTGTGGTCTCCTACTTCCTCCAACTGTGGGTCCCATGGCTGCTTTACCAACATTCACTGAGCACACAAAGCATAGAACGTGGACGTGTGAGACGGGGGTTTGTTCCCCCCCACGCCCCGGAGCAGAAACCCAACATTCCAACTGTTGGAGATAACCACAGTTGAGTCTCAACGGGTCCCCCTGGTGATACAGTGGATGACCAGGGAGAGCCCGTGTCCAGGTTGGATACTCTGGATGGACTTCCATCCGCCGCTTCCACTTTCTGAGCTCTATTTAGAGACATAAAATCTTTGAGAGCCAAAGTTGGGTCGATAAATCATGAAGAGAAGCTCTTCCCTCTGGGCAGGAGCCCACCGCAGGGCATGCTGACTTCCTGGATTGATTCTGAGCTTGTCACATCCCGGGCTCTTGTGTCTCTTTCTAAAGCATGGGACAAGAGCGGGACTGTGCGGTGAGCCTGACCGTCGAGGAATGGGACTCCAAAACCTGGATCTGATGGCTCATGTTCTGTCAAGGGCACTGGTGGCTACAGATCCTCCCTGCTGGTCCTGGGGCTAAATTAACCATAGGGATTTTTTTTGGGGGGTGATCTCTGCCTACGTGGGGTGGCCAAGTGGAATTGTGGCCTCGGGTCAGACTGAGAAGGGAATAGGATGCAGGGGGGAAGGAAAGCAGAGCATCCTCCAGACTGCTCCAGTAGTTTGACCTTTGTCCGGTTCTCCAGTAGCCAAGGCAGCAGGATAGAGGCTGTGTTGTAGCTCCAAGTTCTTCTTCCCTAATGGCAAAGACCAGTTTGCAACAGATTCTGTCTCCCTCCTGCTGCCCCCGGCCCATTTGGGCGCCAGAGAAAAGCAGTCCCCCTGTAGGAGTGCCATCTTGGAGGCATTTCTCCCAGCATTTCCAACGAGCTCTTCCTTCCCAAATCTGGCCACGCCCTCTTAGCCACCATTCTTCTTGACCTCCTGGCAGCCTTGGCTTCTGCCAATGGCTTCCTCAATCCCCCATAGGCTTCTGGGCCACTTTTCTCCCCGGATTCTACTCTTACTCACCTGACTTGTCCCTTCACAGTCCCTTTTTCTGTGTCATTATCCATCTCCTGGTCCCTAACCCTCAGTGCTCTCCAAGCCTGTTTCTCTCTTGGTTATTTCATGAATTCAGGAGGGCTTCATTGTGCCCTCAACACAAATGGCGCCTAATTCAGGATGTGCAGACATAGCCTTTCTCCAACCCGCCTAACCTGAAGGCTGGGTCCGGTGCTCACCTCTGCCACTTAACTATCTCTGTGAACTTGGGTGAGACATTTAACTTTTCTTGTCCTCAGTTTCTCCATCTGTAATGTGAGGAGGTTGGACTGGTTGTTCTCCAGCGTCCACACTTGAACATCCCATTAGAACTTCAAGCTTTAGTCAAGTTTAGACTAAAGAAAACCCTTTTTCTTCCCCCAGTCCCACTCCTTCTCAAAACTTCCAATTGCTCTGGAGGACATCTGTGTTCTTCCACTTGTTCAGGTTCTCCCCTCAGTCATTCCTTCTTTCTCTCTCACTGCCCACATCCCCTCAACCTCTATCTCTTGTCAGTTTTACTTCGGCAACATTCCTCTCACTTGTTCAAGACCTCGTGATCTCTCTCCTGGACTATAGAATCCTCATTGGTACCATCTTTACTACTCTCTCCTTGCTCCCAAATAACCTTCCCCATCTGAAAAAGGACCCTTCGTGAAGCCCAAGTCTTATGTCATTCCCCTGCTCAAAAACCATCAGTGACTCCCTGTTGCCTCTAGAAAAAAACAAGGCAGAGTTTAGTACGCAACTTTTCTTCATGTGTTTCCAGATTTATTTCCTCTGCTTCACGTTCCACAATCTACAAGCAAGACAAGAAGCTATTCCCTGAACTTAGCATCTTACCATTTATATCTGACCCGGGGCAGGACTCAGCCCCCATGAATGGCCTGGGATGTGCTCTCTCCTTGGCCATGTCTCTCAGAATCCTTGACTTCATTGAAGGGGACCTTCTCTGGGAACCCATCCATGACCTGTGATCCTTCTGGTCATTGGTGCTCCCTCCCTCCTCAAATTATCTCTGCCCATTGCTTGTATCTCCTCACCCCTCTCCCACCAGGGGAATATCAGCTCTTAGAATCCAGGGGCCAGTTTGCATTTTTATCTTGCCCAGGAAAGTGCTTCTTCTCCCTTAGCAGCAGCAGCAGCAGCAGCAGCAGCAACAACAAAACTGAACCAATGTGGGCAGTATAGGATGCTCTCAGTGTGGACAATCCCTCTACCAATGCACATTAGCAACTTCCCCAGCTCCGCATGGGAAGTCCTAGAGAGTTGGGGTGGGGGTTGGTCCTTCTTTGTATCCCCTTTCCTCTCTGCAGTATCCCTCTCCCTAAATGTATCCCTCTCCCTAAATGCCTGCAGAGTGTTCTCTGCCTGGGAGGGAGGAGCCCCTTTGTGCACATGGGCCACAGGAGACAGAGTACTTCTGTGCCCTGCTGTAATTATAAGGGGAACACTGACTAATGAAGAGATCTGACCAATCAGACATCAGAGACCGGCACCCAAAGCCAAGGCTATGCCCGTGGGTGGTCTTGAGTGTTGGCTGGCAAACCTGGTGGGATTTCCCAAGCGCAGCCGGTATGTGGCCCACGCTCCCCCCTGGAGCCTTTGTGGGATGCTCACATCCCGGGAGTATCGACATTAAGATGTTAATGCCATTGTCAACATGAATGCAGTGTCTGGGAGTTGGGAATAAAGGCCTCCCTCCCTCCTGCCGGGGGCCATAAATAAAACATATTGACTGGAGATGATAAGAAATGCCAGACACTCCAACCATTTTCCGGGCCTGAATATTACACTGCTCATTCCTGGTTCCCAGGCACTATTTTAATAATTCATGGAGTGTATTTCACCACATTCACTTTAGACAAAAGTGTGTTCAGAGACATGGGTTTGGGCAGAATATTCATCACTTCAGCCTTTGGCTCTCTGCACAATCTGTAAGTGACTCCGGGTGTAAAATGGTGTCCCGAGGGCCAGGATTTCTCCTTTCTAGCAGATAACATGAGATTGTATCATTAATAAGCCAGAAGAATTGTAAGCCAGAGAGAGTTGAATGGGGGAAAATCAGATGCTGTATCTACGATTGAAAAGCAAACATGTCTTAGAAATTTGAGGAAAAGTGACCATGTCTAGAATCAAAAAAAAAAAATAAGATGATCCTTTTATAGAAAGAAACCTGGGCACTGTGGGCTTGCTAAATGCTGCTCCAGAATGTGTGGTGTTGGGGACAGTGGAGCACTAGGTACAACCCCTTGGACTCATTGGTTCTCTCTTTTGCTTTTGCCTATAGAATCTGACCAATGAGGAGCAAGTCATTGTCATCCAAGCAAGGACAGTGCTGACTCTGGCTGAGAAGGTAATAGACATTTCTTCTTTTCTTCTTCTTCTTTTTTAACAAAGCTTTTTATTTTCAAAACACATGCATAGATAGTTTCCAACATTCACCCTTGCAAAAATCTTGTGTTTCAAGATATTTTTTCTCCCTCCTTTCCCACTACTTCCTCCCTTAGATGGGAAGTAATCCAATATGTTAAACATGTGCAATGCCTCCCTACATATTTATAGAATTATCATGCTGTACAATAAAAAGCAGATCAAAAAGGGAGAGAAAGAGAAACAAAAAGCGAGCCAACAACAACAGAAAGAGCGAAAATACCATTTCCAGACCCCCAGTCTCATCCCAAGTCCAGTGGAACTGTTGACCCTTTCTCATACACAGCTAAGTAGCCATGGTTGTGCAGGTGACAAAGGTGTGGTGGTCCTGAATTAGGAGATGGGGAGCATACATGGAAACCCACTAAATATGCCCCAGCACGGACAAGGGTGCGAGATGACGCTTGCTCTGGACAAACAATATTCATTGTAACGTGCCTCCAGTCAGTTACAATTACTAGTCTGTCCTAGACCCACCAGAGTACCTTTGACCACTGACCTTTGCAGTGTCAACTCTACCTGGCTCACCTCCTCTGAGGCCTTCAAAGGTCTCTGGCCACAATCTCTTGAATCTATAGCTTAATAACTGGTAGCGTGCTCAAGAACAGCCACGTGTAATCTTAAAAGCCTTTATTATACCTACTCACATAATGCCCTCACTGATGCCCTGACTTGTTGGTTCCCGAGTGAACACCTGGTCTGAAGACCCATGTGTTCACTACCAAAATCCTTACCTCTTTTGGCTACCCACCTCGGCTTGCCCACCCAGGCTAGGGAGCCAGGGTGAAGAGCACCAGGTTAAAGAGAGCGACTGCTGTCTGCAGTGGGCTTATAAAGGGCCTGTGAGGTCACACACACAGCCAATCAGCGAGAGAGTCACCCATTACGAAGCTATCTCAATATGGCCAGGATCCCACCCAAGGGCAGTCCTAATATCCACAGAAATTACTTCCGGGCCTCAATCTTCTGATGAGCTGTGGCGCCGCCCATTTAAAGGGCCCTTACAATTCTCTTCTCTTGTTTTTCGGGAACCGCATCCTTACAATTCATGATAAAAATTTGCCCATGTAAGATTCATTTAAGACTTTGGGAGGTGAGGTGCCTAAATGTCCACATCTGCTGAGCTCGAGTTTTGGAGAAGATAAGCAATAAATGCAGCCTCAAAGAGTGTTGTAAAATTTGGTTTGCCCACTAGAAAGGTAGCTATGACTGTTCATTGGGAACGCACTTGGGTCACAGTCCTGCAGCCCTCTCCTTGAGGACCTCTGCCTCCTGCTGACCCCTCACACTTAGTTCCTGCCCTCTCACCTCCCGTAGTCCAAACATGGCCTGCCCAGTGCTTGTGCCTGCTAGGGATGGAGGGTCAAGCACTCTGGGAGAATTTGGGTTAGAAGGATGCCGGAAAACAATCACTCTTCCCAAATTCTCTTTGGAAAGCTTGGGGCTAAGAAGTTGCTCCCTTCCCCTCAACAACTTTCCCCACCATGTAACCTTTTCCTTTTGTCCAGAGGAGAAAAACTAAAGCTAGCTTGGTTGGGAAGTGGTTGGGAGGGGAAGAACCAGCCTTCTTGAGTTATCAGTGCCCTCAGCCTGATGACCCAGAGTACCTTGGAAGAACCTCAGAGCTAAGTGTCACTTAGCATCCCCTCTCTACTGTGTAGGTGAGTGAGCGGCAGGCAGACCCACACCAGTCTCTCTTCATCCGGGATTGGGCTCAGGATTAGAGCTGGGAGAGCCAACCCTTCCTATGTCACCAGTTGCTGTGAGGGGCTCCTTGTGAAGGGTCTGGGGACCCCCTGAGAGCTCTCGCTTCTCAGTTCCTTCCCTGCTCAGCCCTTCTTGGCTGTCTCCTGATACCTTTGGGTGTGCTATCTGGCCACATTTTGTATAACCTTTGACTTTGTCATCTTTCCCGTCCAGTGGCTCCAACAGATAGAAGTGACTGAGTCTGCCCTGCAGCAAAAGATGGTGGATCTGGAGAATGAGAAGGTAGGTGCAACTCTGACACAAAGCCATTTTCCAGGCCGAGCAGCCGGGCGCCCTGAGCAAGTGCTGACCTTCTTTCTGTCCTCAGGAGCTATTTAGCAAGCAGAAGGGCTACCTGGATGAAGAGCTTGACTACAGGAAGCAAGCTTTGGACCAAGCACACAAGGTAAGGTCCAAGTGCTCCCAGTAAAACTCCCAGGACTTTGAGGGTGATCTACCATCCGGGGCACCTCCATCAGCTATTGGCAAAGCTGGCAGCTAAACACAAGATGAACATCCCAGAGCTGCAGGGAGAGATCTGATGTCCCCCTGCTGAGAGCCCCCTCTATTATTCCTGGAATATATAAGGGATCTGGGGAAGCACATTATAGGAATGCTCACGACAGGCTGGAGAGCACTGAGGTCAATGGGGACTGAGGGTTAAATCGAGGCAGGCAAGCTAGGTGAGGATGACCAGCCAGTAAAAGACACAAGATGTTGCCCAGTGAAATTCAGAGGAAGAAGCTAGGGGCACTAGCCCTGGGGAAGAGAAGATTCAAGGAACTCTCGAAGTTGGTTTTCAAGGGTTCGAAAGGCACATTGAAAAGGCTTTGGTTTGTGCCCAGTGAGGAAGAAATCAGAGAAATAGAGGGAAATTGCAAAGGAGCCAATTTAGATTTGACATCAGGAAAAACTTTCTGCCCATTATAGCTCCTCCCTCACTAACACCTTTGAATTCAAGCTGGGCAGCCTTTGTCAGGTCTAGCATAGAAGGGCAGGTATTCCTGGTCAGGTGTGCATTAGACTAAGTAGCTATGGTGATCCCTCTAAACTCAGCTTTTGTGCCTTTTCTTTGCTTATTAATATTATAAATATTCTTCCTAGGGGCAGCTAGGTGGCGCAGTGGGTAGAGCACCAGCCCTGAAGTCAGGAAGACCTGAGTTCAAATGTGACCTCAGACACTTAACATTTCCTGGCTGTGTGACCCTGGGCAAGTCACTTAACCCCTATTACCTCAGAAATATATATATATTCTTCCTAAATTGTAGCATCTACAATGGAACAAATATTTCAGATGTGATATGCTCAGTTCAAGTCCAGCAGGACCTTCACCCACTCTTTGGATGAAGCCAAAATCCACAGAATCATTTTCTAGGCTACCCTATCATACAGTTAACTCTTGTCGCGCTTGCAACCCACCAGAATCTCCATATATTTTCCAGATTGACTCTTATTTCGACATTTTCTCTATCTTGTACTCTTGGAGTTGACTTTTATAACACCATTGTAAGATTTTATATTTAACATTAATGGATCTTATCTTTTAGATTTAATCCGGTGTTCTAGTCTATTGGGTTGTTTTTTTTTTTTTTTTCAGTCCCGATTCTGTCACCCAACATATTAGCTTTAGGAGGGAATTTTGAGAAGAAAGATATTTTATCAGTTAAAATGGCAAATATCAGACATACACAAATCCCTGGAGTACTAAAACAAAGGCCTCTCCCCCATCATTCAGATTAGAGCTTTTCATGGCTACCTGGCAATTCCAACACATCCCAGAGCACTAAACAGTTACGCAACTCACATCTCTCCATTTTTCTGCAAGAATGCTATGACACACTGTCAAATGCATTACTGAAATCAGGATAAATTATATTTATATATTTATAGCTCTTCCCTGATCTTCCAGTCTAGCAATCCTGTCAAGAAAAGGAAATGAGGCTAGTTTGCCGTGACCTATATTTGATGTGGCGTGATGATTTTTGGTGATCGCAACTTCCCTTTTTGAGATGCCTACAAATTTCATTAACATTGTTTTCTATTTTATTTTTTGAGAATAGAAGTTCAGCTGATCAGTCTATAGTTTGGAGATACTTCTCTCTTGTGAAAATTAGAAAAAAAAGTCTCACTGCCCAATATCTTTTTCCATTTAAAAGTATTTTATTGTTATCTTTTTTACATTAATTTAATTTTTAAATAATTCTCTTGTCAGAGAGTTCACTGGCACAAAGAATAAAAAAAAGCCAGAGAGAACAAAAGCAGGTCTAAACAACCAATCAAAACAAATAACTGCCATCATATTAAATATTCCATCCATAATCACTCACTTCTTCAAGGAAGAAAGGACGGGGTGTATTTTTAAATCTCTTCTTCAAAGTCAAACTTAACCATTACAATTGTCCAGCATTCAGATTTCTTTCCTTTTTCATTAGTCTTTACACTTACAATGTTGTAGTCATTAAATACAGTTTCCAAGTTCTATTTACATAACTTTCTCCATGCTTCTCCATTTGCTTCAGTCTTTGTTTCTTGTAACACTGTTACCTTTGTTTTCCACAACCATCCCCAGCTAATGGACTTCTACTTTGTTTGTTTTTCTTCTCTCCTTGAAAAAGTGCTACTAGAAGTACTTTTGGCTACATGGGACCTTCCTTTCTGTCTTAATTTTTAGGGGTATATGTAGATTGCTACATATCTCCACAGGGGGTAGACATTCTAATCATTTTTTGTAGCATAAATCCAAATTGTTTTCTCGTATAGTTGGACCAGTTCATAGCTTCACAAACAACTATTAATGTGACGGTCTTTATTGACTAGTCCCATATTTTCTCATCTTTGCCAATTTCCTGGGCAAAAAGAGAGAGCTTAAAATTTAAAAAGTATATTCCTTTAATTATTATTATTGACCTAAAACAATCTTTCACGTGGTTGTTTTTTAAATTCACAATCTTTTGTTTTGCTTTTCTCCATATCTCTATTTTGGTATATAGTAGACACTTAAATGTTATTTGACACACTGGTTGACCTATCCATAGGCAGAAAGACAGCAGCTTCTGCTCCTCTAAGAGGTAGCTTAGTTATTTGAATTCACGAAAGTAGCAAGATATTATGTGATTGTGTTTTCACTTAACATGAATCTGCATCACAATATTCATTCTATTCTTCCTAGTCCAAAGATTATTCTCCCGGGAGGACAAATAAAAGCAAACCCCCCCATTAAAATTAAATTATTTCACCATTGTTCACATGACTTCTCCCTTTTCTAACTCTTCCTCTAACATCACAACATTAATCCATTTGGGAACTTTTCCGGGAATTAAGCCGAGCTCATTGGCTTTGAGTTGGCAAACACTGCCATTTTCCTTCTGAAAGTCAGGTTCACATTTGCCTTTATTTAGTCCTGTGACCTTTGACCATGTCCAAGCTCTTCCCAAGATTGCTTGCAAGGGCTCAACCTTCCACCTGTCCTCAGATATCATTTATTTCAGGCTCTTCACTGTCCTGTTTGCCTTCATCTGCCTAGATTGAACACAGTCTGGATGGGATGGGTGAGCTTCTTCACCAACAATAAGATTTCCAAAGGCCTGGGGATGATTTGGTTTGAGGCTCAGGAGGAAGTTCCCAAGATAACACATATCTCAGTCACAGCCAGAAGGCTGTGGGCTGAAGGACCAAAGATCTCTCTATTTGCTCAGAAAAACATATTTACAGGGAATAGAATCTATTTTCAGAGATTCAGATCTTATGTATACCCACTTACATAAGCACAGCTGCACCTATTTTTCAAATGAGCAAAAATAGTTCATTTTTATGTCTATATGTACATATGTACCATATATGTATACATTGTATAAACAGGCTAGTGGAGGACCCAAGAGATATGCATATGTGTATTGTATTTGTGCACATAAACACATACTTATCATGTATGTATACATGTGTTAATTATATATATATATATATATGTATGTGTGTTTTACATACATATAACATATGAGGGCCATTATTGTCCATCCTTCATTCTGGGAGAGGACCAGTGACATCAGGAAGGCGATGTCTCTACTTGCGAGTGAATTGGATTTCAGTGAGATGGAGTTGTGCAGTCATCAGTCTCACTCTTTCCTCCAGAACCAAGATTTAAGTCAGGATGAGTGGTGGTGGCCCCCCATGCACTGGGAGACCCTGGCCTTTTTAAGCCAAAGGTTTGCTTGAGGCAACACCCGTTTGGTCCTTAAAGGCTAGGTAAAATTTGGGGCAAAAGATGGCATCATTTGCCTTCACAAAAGAATCTTCCTTTTCTAAATCTGGGAGAGGAAGACCGTCAGAACCTCTGTCCAGAAGAGAAACAATTGCTATTTACATGCCACATGAAGGCTAGAATCCCATCAGATCAGAAGGGAGGGAGGGCTGAAGTTTTCACTGGGGAAGGGGATCTGGATTCATTGACTGATGTTATTTTTCAGGCTTACAAAGCAATTTACATCCATTCCCAATTTATTCAGTAAGCCCGGCACTGTACTAGGCATCGAGAATACAGAAATACAGAGACAAAACCGAAATAGTTGCTGCCCACAAGGAGCTTACTGTCTTCTGATTGTCTCCTTCATAATAGCCCCATGAGGGAAATCCAATGAGGAGTTGTCTCTCAGGTCACAGATCTGACTTTCCCAAAGTCCCACGGATTTGGGGGGGGAAATCAAGGTTTCCAAACTTGGGACCATAGATTCAGAGCTGGAAGAACTTGAATCATCCAGTCCAATCCCCTCACTAGACTGATGGGCACATCACTTTCGAGTGGTAAAAAGCCTGTCTGTGGTCAGAATATCTGCAGAACTAGGATCATTCACACCCAACTCTTCTAAGTCTAAATCTAAAGCTCTTTCCATAGCATCCCATCTGCCAATTATTCTAGAGTGTAGGAAATATGAAGAGGAAGAGAGAGATGAAGCAATTCTGAGTCCAAATCCAGGATGCTTTTGAAACCCAGACATAGAATGGTGTTAGTTTAGAGGGCTAAGTGAGGATTTTTTCCCTCTTGCATCAACAGCAGAATTGTATGATGAACCTCCTTCTCTTTTAAATATTTTCTGTAACAATGAGCAGAAAAAAGAGTTGGGCTCAAGTAGAGTTTGGTCTGGACAAAACCTAGCTTCCTAATCCTGCCAATTTTGTGTTTGCTAAGTCATGAGAAGCTCCCGTGGACTGAAAATTATCATAATGCATTTTAAAAATGTAGTTAAAGAGTATTTTCCTTCCGGCCCCTGAAATCTGTGGTCCGTAGGAAGCTTTCTTAACTGTATATGTAACCAAAGCAGGAGAGCTATGGGAAAAGGTCCAGATGCCATCCCTAAGATGGGAACAGGTTCACACATGGAAGGTGGCAATGTCTCCAGGCAAGCTGGAATTTTTAGAAAACCACAAAGTAATTATCATAATGATTTTGCCCAAGGAAAGAGCAACATTCATTGAAGAAGATTCTATATTTAAAAGGGGAAGGTGGTTCATGAATTTGCCTTTCCAACAAAATTTATGGGAGCTCATATTTTGTTCCAATTGAAAATTTTTCTGGATGTTAATGAAGCATTTTGACATCTACATAAAGACCAAGGAATGATTCCCTGGACTTGTCCTGGTCCCAAACTAACTCTAGGAAAGCACCATCCTGGTGGAAATGAGTACCTTCCATGGCCACCTTATAGTCATTGTCATTAGGATGCTGAAAACATCATCCATCCATCTATCTACCCACCCATCCATCCAGTCATGCATTCACTTTATATTTGTCAAGTGCCTCCTATGTGCTAGCCACTAGGGATACAAAGACAAAAAATGACAATCCCTGTCCTCAAGGAATTCCATTTTATTGGAAGAAAGCAACAAATACTTAGAGCAAAATAGACTAAAGTAATTCCTGAAGTCATCTTTCAGAGGTTTGGCTTTGCCTCAGGCTGTTTACTTTATTTTTCTTCCTAAGAAGGAGAGGGTTAAACCCATCCTATCGAATGGGCTCTTTGGTCTCCAGCATCTAGAGCAGGTTCAGCTTGAGTCAAGGGAAGAGCTAAGTCTGGAGGCTGGATCCAGGTTCAAGTCCCATTTCTGCAGGTTACTCCCTATCTGGCCCTGAGCAGGCAGCCCCCTCTCTGGACCTGTTTTCCTCCTCTGTAGAGGAAGACAGTTGAATTAGACAATCTCCAGGGCCCCTTCTAGATCTACAGGAGACAGGGAAGTCTGGGGTCTAGATTCTGTTTTCGACTTCCTGCCTCCTGGTTGGGGAGATGGGATTTGATGACTCTGGGCAAACTCTGGAGGCTGTATCCACACTCCTGGGAAAGGATATTCTCAGCAGAGCCAGAAGGAAGACTCTTTGCCCCCAGAACTCCCCTCATTTCAGTGGGGGAGGGAGAGGGAAGTCCCGAGATCTCCAAGCAAGGCTGCTTCTAGGAGGCAGCTACAGGCAAAGTTGTGTCCAATCCTATTTAATGTCCTGCCAGGACTGCCAGGACCCTCTAAGCTGTGGCTCTGGGGAAAGCTGCTACTTCATTTGGGCTCTGGGACCATAGAATTCCCAATGGCTTTGAGCACTGGGATTTCATTTCTATTAATATATTCATTTAATGGATCCTTTTGTGCGATATATTCATCAACAGTTCTGTCTTGAGGCTTTATCTAGCCAATAACCTTGTGTAGAATGGAAAGAAATATTAGCGATGGGCAGAAGAGGAGAAAGCTCTTGTGGCTGGAAGAGAGCAAACCCGATGGGATCCTTTGGGGGGAGGGAGTGGTGAGCAGACAGGGCTACTGTGCACCTTGGACTCGGTGGGTCTCTTGGGATAAAAGGGATAAGGAAAACTGGGAGGATATGGAAGTCTGATGAGGTCACTATCTTGCTCCAAAGCCTGCTGGAGCTATCTTTTTGTGTCTCTGAGAAAATATAACGGCCGCCCTCTTGGCATTTAGGGTCCCCCACTTGGCTTGGCTTTGCATTTTTCAGTCTGCCACCCATGCCCGCCGGGTGCCCGAGAATCCTTGCCACCCTGAGAAGGAACCTGGCAAGGACTTCTCTCCTGCTCTTTATCCTTAGCAAATCCTGGAGCTAGAGGCCATGCTCTATGATGCCCTTCAGCAGGAAGCTGGGGCCAAGATGGCAGAGATCCTGTCAGATGATGAGCGGGAAAAGCTAAAGGTGGCGGTGGAGCAGTGGAAACGCCAGGTCATGAGTGAGCTGCGAGAGCGGGATGCCCAGATCCTCCGGGAACGCATGGAGCTGATTCAGCACGCCCAGCAGGTACACCGAGGGTTTCTGGAGCCTGAAGGCTGGGCAGAGCCATGACCCCAACATAATGCATTCAGAGACATCCAGTCTCCGGGAGCCCAAAGCCATGGCCAAGCACATGGAGGGGCTCCTCAGCGGGTGCTGAACCTCCTGATCTTCCTGAGAAACTTCCTATTCCCCACTACCTCCAGCTCCGTGGCTCAGCCAAGTTTTCCCTGGTGATGGGCGGAGCTTGTGGGAGCGAGGTCCCGGCCGGGCCCTGCGGGGCTGCCCTTGCCAACCTCCCTGATCTGATGGCCAACCTCCCAGGCCTTCGCTCATTTGCTGCTGCTTTGCAGCCTCGGAAAGACTTAGTGAGTAATGGTTTGTGATGGTCTTTCCATGGAGCACTTTACACGTGAGCTTGTGAGCAGGCACAGGTCTCCAGGGCCCCTTTTTCTTTTGGCTTCCCCAAGCTTGGTGACTTTTAAGGGATTTTTTTCTTGATTTTCCACTTTGCAGAGGATAAAAGAGCTAGAAGAGAGAATTGAAGCCCAAAAAAGACAAATTAAGGAACTGGAGGAAAAGGTAAGGAAGTCCTGATGCTGTGGGGCTTGAACCAAGTAGGGCCCAGCTGGCAGGAGTCCCGTGCCCAGGAGCCAGCTCCTAGTTCCCCGGGGGAGAGTTAGCTCATTGCTCAGTGGAGCAGGATGGGAGAAGTCATGTGGCTCACTACAGAGAGAAGTGCCCAGAGCTCAGGAAGTCCTGCCTTCAAGCCCTGCTCATGTGACTCTGGGCAAGTGACCTTATCTCTTGAAGACCTTTCTCCATGAATGAGCTGTGGGAAGGCCCTGATCTCCCTCTTAGAGAGAAATTCTTCTTCGGGAGCTCCCTGTACTCGTGAAACCCAGGAGCCCCCACTGTTTCATCACAAGTTAAAGTGAGGAAACCAATAGGAGATGCAGAAGAAACTCTTGGTTGGTTGCTGCTGGCCCTGAACTTGAACCCCGAACTGTGTTCTCCATGTCAAATGCATACTTTCTCTGCCCCAGTTATCTCTAGCACGTCTTTGCATGACATGGAGCTGACACAAAAACTTATCCAAAAGACTCACTCGCTTTTTTGTCTGTGCCCCAAACTCCTCACAAGTGACGACTCCTTGGGGTTTCCACGTGGTGGATTTGATCTAACTTTTAGAGCCACTTCAACCGCATGAGATAGGTTAGGTAGGCTATGGACCCATTTACAGAGGAAAAAAAAACTGAGGCTCAGAGATAAGCTCAGACACTCAGAAAACTGACGCCAGAATAGCATAGCTGGTAAGCAGAAGGGACAAGATGGATTCATTTCTCAAATTGCCAGATTAAAAGCCCAACAAAAAGACCTTTTTGGAGTCAGAAAAAACCTGGATTCAAATCCAGTTCAAAGGCTTCCTGTCTGTGTAACTTTGGGCCTCAACCTCACCGGGCTCTTGTTTCCTTAGCTCTATTACATATGAAAAGCCCAAGAGACAGAATTTCTGAGTAATTAATAATCTATTAACAATAGCTAATTAATCAATAGTTTGCTAATGATCAGTGCATTGATGACCAGTGGTTTCCTAGTAACCAAAGACACCTAATGAAGACAACACATGCCTTAAATGTGTTTTTGAGGGGCAGCTGGGTGGCGCAGTGGATAGAGCACCAGCCCTGAAGTCAGGAGGGCCTGAGTTCTAATTCGGCCTCAGACACTTAACCCTTCCTACCTGGGTGATCCTAGGCAAGTCACTTAACCCCTATTGCCTCAGGAAAAAAAAAAATGTATTTTTGAAAGGGAATGCCCCTGACCAGAGAAGTCAACCCTGATTAGTGGATGTATTGATGAGGAAATGGGCTAGAAGCCTTTCGCTCCCCACACTGAGAACAGGGCTTGATCATGAGACCCAGGAGTCCATCTTCACCCAGGCCAGTCTGGTTGGCTTTTGTCTTTGTGAGCTGCGTCACCTAAACTCCAGTGGAGGGGGGGGGGGCGAGGACCTGGGCAAGAACTCACCCAGATTAAGTTCTTTTGACACCACACAGAAGCAAACCTTCTATTTGTGTGGGGTCCCACCCAAGATGGAGGCGCGTGTTCTCCAGGATTGATGCAATGTGCCCTTCAGAGACTGGTGATATGGGCTGGCCCCTAAAGCAGAAAATAAAGAGAAAGAGCTTTAATCCTAATTTAATCACTGTTGTTAACTGAACAGCTAAATATTTGGCTGTAAAATGAAGTCTGGAAGTAGCCGGTCTCTGATGCCCCTGCAACTCGAGGTCTTTGCCCCGGTGATGCCCTAAGCCAGGAAGGCCCGGATTTCTCGGGCGGGCACTTGTTTATTTGTGGACAAATGGCCTCCCCAAGCCCCACCCTCCTAACCCCTCCTGTGGGGTCACCTACCTCTTTCCTAATGGCAACTCGCCCTATTCTGCCTTAACACATTGGCTCTTCTTTACCAGACACACTGTAAATTCTGTTTTTTCTCTCTTTTCTTCCATTTCCCCCTTTCTTTTCAGTTTTTATTTTTGTTTTTATTTTTCTCCTTAGCTTTCATCCTTTGGTCATAGTCCACCCGGGCGCCCAACCACAAGGGGTGAGTAACCTGTTTGACTCTTTGGACCCTTCACTATCTTGCCCGCTTTCTTGGTCTTCATCCGTGTTTCTCTGGCTGTTTCAGCTTCCGAAAGAAGACCGACGACACTTTTCTCTTCTTGGAACGGGCAGCGATGGTTGCCAAGACAAAACCCCCAGACGTTAGGACCTCCACTTCTGACTCTGCCTCCTGATTTTGTCCCTGAAGCCAGAAGAGGATTTATTCTCGGTGACCTCCTCCTGGAGCGGCAGGGAGAGAGAGAGCGTGAATTCCGACTCGGTGGGCTCTTCTTCGGCACCCGCCCCGTGGGTGACCGTCCACTTTCCACGAGCCAGAAACCCCAGAACAGCCTTCAGCTCGGCTGGAGGGCCATGTCCTCATCCCGGTCCCAGGAAGAGGTCCCGGTCCCTGCCGTGCAGGGAGTGTCCCTCCCCCCCTTCCCGTTCTCTTTCTCTCTCTCTCTCTGCTTCTGTACAGAAGTGCCCGCCTCCTGTGCCCTATGTTGCACATCCCTGCTGTATGTTGTAACACAAATCTCCAAGGAAGGATGCCAGAAAGAAGGGGACCTCTGGCCGCCAAGGGTGGGGCAGGAAGGGACGGTCACGTCGTGAAGAGTAAAGGGAGACGAGATCCCTCCATTTTGGAATTCCCAGGAACAGTGGGCTGCCTCCGCTCCCTAACCAAGAGAGCGGGCCAATGGAACGGGGCACGCACTCCGGCTTGCCACGCGGCCCAGAGCAGTCGGCAAGGAGAGCAGCCACCAGGTGCTGACAGTCCCCGGTCGTCTCTGACGATCCTGGCTTCCAAGATTAGGCCTAACGAGGGGGCTCCTCCCCGGGTCCTTACATAACAATTATGGTCCATTCAACTTTGACCTGTATCCCCCAGCCCAATATGCTCTTGTGCCCCCGAGGAAGAGCCCAAAGTTGAACAGAGCAACACTGAGCCGAGGGCTAAGAGCGGGCGGGGATGGACCGGCTCAAGGAGATTGGGCAAGTGAATGGACTCCTCAGGAGAGAGCAGGGAGAGAACACTGACCGATGCAAGGCCCGCCTTGTGCGAGCCACCCAAGACAATGTCTGAGATAGAGACGCAGGGAGCCTCGAGGAGGCTCCCTCCCCACCCACCCACCCAGCCGCAGTGCCCAATCCCCGACTGGCCCGGCCAAGGCGGGGTGTTCCAGGTCCGGCAGAGAAGGCCTAACACTCAGACCACCCCTTTCCCCAACCCGTGCTCCGCTCCCCCAGTCTCCCCATGGATTCCTCCAAGAGGAGCAGGAGAAACCACCTTGATCTCCCCAGGAACTATGGAGGAACACTGCCGACGAGCTGAGCGAAGGTAAGGAGGAAATGGGCCGCTGGGCCTTAGAAAGGCCCTGAGTCATCCTGAGGTGCCGTAATACGTGATGTTCTGCAAAAGGGGTGATCTCGCCGAGTCCTTGCAATGAATTTCCACTCCTAGCTCCCAGGGAGGGGAAACTGAGTCTTGCAGAGCTTAAGGGACTTGCCAGTGATCCCAAGGAGCGCTAACCCCAGCTTGCCGCCTCTAGAGCCACTCCCGGCTAAGTCGATTCAGGGGTGCTGGACATAGACCCCACTTGCCTTCTGTGAGAGTCTCCCACAGACTCCACAATGGCCGTAGAGTGGCAGGGAGAAAGGCCTAGTGGGCCATGTGAGGGCTGCCTTAATTAATTGGAACAACTAAGTGAACAAATTGTCAGGTCAGGAGGGCCGGAGTTCAAGTCTGGTTTGACTCTTACTAGCTGTGGGTCCTGAGCAAGTCACTTCATCCCTGTCTGCCTCAGTTCCCGCCAGTGAGATGGTAATTGTAGAATGCGTAACCTCAGGCCTGGCCCCCAGTAAGCAGTCTTCAATGCGTGTCTCGGGAGGAGTTTCTGCGTGTCTGTGGCTGCTCCTGAGCCTTCTCCCTTTCCAGTGCCGTCGCTTTGGGGAAAACCGTTCGCCCCCTTTGTCCATTAAGGGCTGTTCCAGCTTCACCTCGAGGGGTTGGGGCGCCTGGAGAGCCCTGGAGAGTTCCAAGAGCTCTTTGAGATCGTCCACAGAAGAGGGGCGGGGCTAGTGCAAGACCCCGCAGGGTGGGACTCAGAGGGAGGACCCTCTGCTTACAGTCTCTCCCCCTCCCCCCTCTCTCTGCTGCCCTGTCTCTGTCTCTCTGTCTTCCCCAGGACAGAAACAATGGCAGACGCCCTAATCCCATGCCAGGGCTCTGCCTACCCTGAGTTGGCCCTGGGCCTCCTCCCCCCTGCACTTGCTGCCCTGCCCCCCCTGCACCCCAGCAGGACCCCACGGCGGCTCCGCCCACTCTCAGACAGCCCACGCCGGGCCTGGCCTGACCGCTGAGGGATGTCACTGTGCGTGGACAGCCAGGCGTGGGGCTTTAGTAGAGATGCAGGGCCACTGAGGCCCGGCCCATTCTCAAGGAGACTCCTGGGGTTGCCAGCCCAGCCCGGTCAGAGGCAGTGGCCAGCGTCCGCGTGAGGGGGGTCACCACGGGGCTCTCCATCCGCTTCTCGAAAATAGCTCAAGGGAGGTGGGTCGGACTCAGTCATTTGTCCCATCCCCTCCAAGTCCGGAGCCTCCTGGTGCGCCTGTGAGCCGAGCTTGTGCCTGCCTCTCCCCGCCTGCTGAGAGAGACTGCTCTTGCTGGAGAGAGAAGGGCCTCCCGTCCGTGAGGCCGGCTCGGATGCCCCTGCGCCCTGGGACCCTGGGGAGGGGCAGTCAGCTGAGGAGGGGCCACGCCTGGGTCAGGGCCAAGTAGCAGGCAGGCTTGAAAGCTGGGGAGGGGAGGGCTATAGGCTGGAGGAATGAGATTCCACAGAGAGCCCAAGTTCAAGTCCCCGCTCTGGGACAAATGTCCTCTTCTCCTTGGGAGAAACGGAGCCGGAGGAAGCAGTCCGTCTCGGCAGTCCTCCCCCACGGACCCCCAGAGTCCTCTTGCCCCAGGTGGACGTGAAGAGACGGAAAGCTGACGGAATTAGGGAGGGCAAGCGCCCGGCTTGGGGGGGGGGTGAGTAATCGGGCTGCAGAGGAGGCGCCTGGCAGCCCCCGGGGACGGGCCGCCCGCTCCGACCTTCCGGAGCGATCTGGCTGCGCAGAGTTGACGGGGAGCCATTTGGACTCAGTCTGGGCAGTGAGGCAAGGAGCGGAAGGTTCTGACAACTGTGCTGGAGGCCAGTTCTGAGGCCGGCGCCGGGTCAGCGCTCAAAGGGAGGGGAGCTCGGCTGGCAGCGTCGGGGCCACCCCTGCACCTGCCTTCTTCCAGTCTCCCTTGGCAGTCTCCCTTGCGACCTCACAAGCACACACGGAGGAGACGTGCTAAAAAACCAAGCCGTGATTCTGTGGTTCAGGGCCGGGAGTGGGAGACCTCCCAGACTGCCCTCCCACCCCCACCCAGGCTGGTCAGAGCTCCACGGCAGCTGGGGCAAACGAGGGAGGGAGGCCCCAGTGGCTGCTGGTACTTTCATTCTTCATTGGGATCTTTCCTCCATCCTGATCCTTTGGATCACTCCAGTAGCCCTTTTTTTTGGGGGGGGGCAGTTCCTGCCTGCCTAAGTCTGCCCCCTCCAATCCATCCGCTCAACCACTCGATTTTCTCAAAGTTCAGGTCTGATCAGTTACCTCCTCCTCAGCAAAGCCCAGTGGCTCCTTAGCAGTTCCCGAATCAAAGACAAAATAGCTGCTTTTGCCTTCCAAGCCCGACAGTGCCATGAAGAAGAGCCTCCATGTGTCAGCCCGAGTCCTCCCCTGGCCACTGGCCCTCCTCTGCGCCATTTACTAACCTTCCCCAGCTTCCTCTAAGTCCCCTAAAAATCTCACCTGACGGAGCCTTCCCCTCTTCCCTTAGCTCCCGCGTCTTCCCTCCATTCGTTGTCTCCTCTGTCCGGTATACAGTTTGTATATATTTTTTGCTTGTGGTCTCCCCCGTTAGATTGTGGGCTCCTCGAGGAAAGGGTCTATCTTTTGTCTCTTGTGTCCCTAAAGCTCGGCACATAGTAGGTACTTACTGATCCCTCTTAGCTCACCCAGAGAGCCTCCCCAAAGGTCCCCAAGAAACAGCTCAGCAGAACTGAATCTCCCCCCAACTGGCCTCAGGGGAGCAGGGAGGAAAAAGGCTGAGCTGGCTTTCGGTTGCAGTTTTAGGAAGGATCCTGACCCTTACCTAGTGCCACAGGCCTGAGGTCAAGTCCAGCACAGGTCATGGGGAAGCCGTGAAGAGTCCTGGGAGCACTTCCTGGACGAGTAACAGACGAGTAATGGATATATTCCTGATGAGCTGCAAAGGACGGTCCTCTAAAAGGCAGCATTTGAAGAATGGGGGGCCGCTAGGGGGCACAGGGGATAGAGCACCAGCCTTGGATTCTGGAGGACCAGAGTTCAAATCCAGCCTCAGACACTTAACACTTCTAGCTGAGTGACCCTGGGCAAGTCACTTAACCCCAGCCTCAGGGGAAAAAAAAATTTAAAAAATTAATTAAAAAAAATTAAGAATGATCCTGGAGAATGAGGAAAGCTCCAGCTCCCCTCAGATCCCCTCATCAGTACTGGCTTTCCTAGACCCTAGCGAGATTGAGAGTCCCTGGGACTTTTGGAGTGCACCCAGCCTAACCTCCTCATTTTATACATGCATATTCTAAGCCCCCCCCCAAAGGCTTAAGTGGTTTGTTCTGGATCCCACAGGTACAAAGGAGCAGATTGAGAATTCACAGCCAGGTCCCCGATCCCAAATCTCGACTTCTTTCCACAAGTTCCCATTTTTGCATCTGCCCAGACCGGGGACAACTGAAGGGCTTCTCCCTGCTTTCTCCCACATAAACCTTGCCCATCAGATAGGCTGAAAAGGAAGGGGGGCCATGAGTTCCAGAGCTTGGTCTCTTTTGGGGGAAGAACCCATTTGTCTAAGGCTGGCTTGTTAATGTTCCCTTGGCTTTCTTCCTCTGGAAAGCTCAGCCCCTGACCTCTGGAGGCCAAGGCCTGATTGGCATTTCCAAGCCCCTCCCAGCTGGGGGGCTGCTCTCTACTCGGGCCTTCACTGGTTCCCTTGGAAAGCAATTGATTGACTCCATCTGTCCAGGCCTTCTCGGCATTCCCAGCTCCCCTCCCAGTGCTCTGCCCGGCCTGGGCAGGGGGGAAGCATAATGTCTCCATGGAGACTGGGAGTCAGCCCCTGTGTCACGGGACAGTTTTAAGCCTTTCCCTGCGGCCTCAACATCTTGGGCTGTTTAAAGAGGACATCCCTGCGGTTCTGATCCCGCTGTTCTCCTGGGAAATCAGTGGTTCCAGAGGGAGTCTCGGATGGCCTCCAGCAGACTCCTCGGGTCAGCCTTTAAGAGCCTTGACTGTCTTTAGCCTCCACTCTCAGCAATTCCTCATCGCTCCCGTGTGCATTTTACGAGGGGCTGGGACTTGTCCTCTGGTGGAGAACCCCAGAGCTCTGGGGGACGGGTCACCTCGCCCGGGCCCCGCATTTTACCATCCTAGGGGAGCAAACCGCTGTGTCCGGTGTCTCCATAAAAGTCCGATGGCCAGGCCTCGGAGAGGATGCACGCACCTCAGGAAGTGTCTGAGAAAAGTGCCCTCCGCTCCAGTGGGGGGGGGCGCGCTGATGGCCAGAGGAGAGAGGTCTGGAGTCCCATGAGCCTGGCCCTTGCTAATCGTTGGCCAAAGCCTGAGCCTGTTTCTTTCTCTCCAAAAAGGCGGGTGATGGACTCGGTGGCTTCTGAGTCCTTCCAGCTTAGGATCCAGGGGGCAGGGGGCAGGCGGCTCCCCACAGTGGGCCTGGCTTCTGCTGGCTGCTCCGAGCAGTTCAGTAGGATCACAGCTCTGCGTGACACTGGCAGGCTGATGCCCACAGAGCCTGAGGACGGTCTCCAGTGAGCCCTGAGAGGGTCAGAAAGGATGGCGCTGGGTTTGAAATGAAAAATTAAGGGTTGGGCGCTTCCTAGGGAGAACAGCCCAGCGTGCATTTTATAGGGGGGGTGCCTACCATGGGCTCACCAGATTTAGAGCTTGCAGGGAGGCTGGGGGACCCTCTGCCCCATTATTCAGGGGAACAGAGAGGCTGAGAGGGCCAGAAGAAGGAGCCCAAGCAGACATTACAGTAATGGGAATCTTTCCCAGGCAGAACCAGTGGAGAGTTTAGGGTGGCCCTAAATTGAGTCACATGAACAATTTATTATCTAGAGGCCTGGGCTTAAATCTGGCATCTGCTCCGGATCTACCAGGGGATGAGACCCCAGGTGATCATGAGCCCTAGATGGGTCTTTCAGGGAAATACAGCAGAGCTGAACCAAGCAGGAAAAAGGAGATGAGCTTCAGGAAAGTCAACCAAAAAAGGGAGATAGCTTTCAATATTTGTTTTAAAAGTTAAGCTAACACTTCCTAGCTGTGTGACCTTGGGCAAGTCACTTAGCCCCAATTGCTTCAACAAAAAAATAAAAATAATAATAATAATAAAAGTTAAGCTACGCTGATTTGATGTCAGCATTCCCCTAAAGCCTGAGGCTGCCAAAGATTCTAAGCCACAGCAGAGGCCCTGCTGATTCACTGTATCAGAACCAATTGTTCTCCCTTCTACTTCTCTCTGTTTCTCTGGCTTTCTCTTCTTCCTCAAAGGCAGGATCTAATCCTCCCACTGGCCGTCAGCTCTGATAGAATTTTCTTGATTGCTCATCAACTGTCACCCAGCTTCCTCCATGCAGGCACTTGCTCTCTGTCCCATTGCCTGGCTCTTTCCCACAATCCCAGCCTCCAGTCCTGCTGAGCTCTGCTTTTTACTGCTCTTTCCCCCATAAAGTGAAGGCCAAAGAGCCCAGAAATTTGGAGGCTCAGCTTCTCTCTTGACCCCTCGGCTCCTTCCCCTGCTGCTGGCTTCTCTGTACTTGACAGGGTAAAGAATCATAGGTCTGGAGATGAGACCGACCTGGAGATGAAGTCAGACTCTTGTATGATCTGGACTGGCTCAACAATGAATGAAATATGCCCAAGACTAAAATGGGGATGGGTGGGCATGTGATCAAGAAGCTTGGGGCCTCAGGGTTTTAGAAGGGGGTACAAGGGAAGACACTGTGAGTACTCCACCTGCCAAAAGAGCCAGTCATAGCCCCTCAGGAAACAAGGGGTGTGTGTGTGTGTGTGTGTGTGTGTGTGTGTGTGTGTGTGTGTGTGTGTTTATAGGGGGGAAGGAGAAAGGAAGGGAAGGAGGAGAGAAAGGTAGAAAAACCTGTGACTTAATGGTTGCCTAATTTAACTAGTTATTCTTGAAAAGTCTAGTGTCTTTTACCTACAGAAGGAACATGAGCTCTTGGGAGAAAGTCTTCTAGTACCAAAAGCACTCTGTGCTTCTCCTCTTGGAGCTGTCCACAGCCTTGGGTGCTGATGAGCACCCTCTATGTCTGAATGCTCTCTCCTCACTGAGTCTCCAAGGTACTCCTTTCTCCCAATTCTCCTCCTCTTTAGATGACTGCTCTTTCTCTGTTTCTTTTGGGGAATCTCTGGTCAGGTCTTGACCCCCAAGATTCCATTCTGGGCTCTCTCTTCTTCCTCTACACCAATGATCATCCTTATACAGGCTGATTTTCTCAGCTTCACTTGAGCAGCTCTACCTTCCCTCCTGAAAATCCCCAACTGCCTATCCAGACAACTCAGAGTGAAAAATCCCACAAGCATTTTAAACTCAACACACCTAAAACTAAATTCTTTCTTCTTTCATCCCCCTAATAATGGAAGGTCGAATTTTAGCTAGGAGGTGGAGCTGAGGGGATCTCTCTAATCAAGCTGCCTTTTTGCAGCCTGTACTTATTGTCCTTGACCATGTTTCTAAGGTCACACAAAGTAATTCTAATCCCTCTCCCCGAGGTGAATTCTAATAATGACATGATGATAATAGTAAGAATTTTAAAAAGAGTGCCAGGCACTGTGCTAAGCCCTTAGAAAGTAGCTGAAATTTCCCTGATCATCTGTTCTTTGAGCTGAATATATCTAAGTGATTCAACCATACTTCCACCACCTTCTACTACTATGTTTATTCATTGTATCTCTTGGTAGAATGAAAGCTTCTCAGGGGGAAGAATAGGAGTTTTTTTTTGTCTTTTTTAGTCCCAGTGACAGTTAAGAACCTGGTAAACAGTAGGTACTTAATAAATGGGATTATATTGAGTCAGAATTAATCTTCAATCATCCTTTCATTTTAGAGATGAGGAAACTATCCTAAAGAGGGGAAGTTGGTATCCAGAATCTCATGATTATGGACAATGTGATATTTACTCTTGGATCTCCTGGAACCCCTTCATGGGGCCACCTACATCGTCAACATTTGATAGATGATGGAATTCCTTCATTTTACAGATCAGGATATTTGGTTTCTTCATTCTATTATCATATGTTTTATTTTTTTCTTTTTGTTAAAATAACAGTTGGCTTTATTATTTGTTTTTAAAAAGGTGAACTTTATAAACACTTGGGAGATAAAAGTTAGACTGAAGAATGAGAGTGTATACAATCTCTATTAAAGGAAACAGAGCCAAGTGAAACTGAAGCTTTTCACTTTTCAAAATAATGCAGGCTTAACTGTCTTTAGAGCTCTTCTCATGCTGCTGCTTTTTTTTGTCAAATCCTTTAAGTCCTGCAAACTGTTGAAGTATAATTTGAAATTCTTTAAGTTCATTTTTGAAAGCTTTTTATTTTCAAAACATATACACAGATAATTTTCAACATTGACCTTTGCATTGACCTTATGTTCCAAATTTTCCCCTTCTTCTCCCCAACCCCCAGATGGCAAGCAATTCAATATGTTATACATGTTCAAATGTATGTTAAATCCAATATATATAAATATATTTATACAATTCTCTTGCTACATAAGAAAAATCAGATCAAAAAGGAAAGAAAAATGAGTAAGAAAACAAAATGCAAGTGAACAACATCAGAAAGAGCGAGAATGCTATGTGGCGGCGCAAACTCAGTTCCCACAGTCCTCTCTTTGGGTGTAGATGGCTCTCTTCATCACAAGATCATTGGAAGTGGCCTGAATCATCTCACTGTTGGAAAGAGCCACATCCATCAGAATTGATCTTTGTATGATCTTGTTGTTGCCGTGTACAATGACTTCATAGTTCTTATTTCTCCTGTTGGTCATTTCTTACAGAACAACAATATTCCATAACATTCATATACCAGAATTTATTCAGCCATTCCCCAATTGATGGACATCCACTCAGTTTCCAGTTCCTTGCCACTACAAAAGGGCTGCCACCAACATTTTTGCACATGTGGGTTCCTTTCCCTTCTTTAAGATCTCTCTGGGATGTAAGCCCAATAGTAACACTGTTGGATCAAAGGGTATGCACATTTTGATAACTTTTTGGGCATAGCTCCAAATTGCTCTCCAGAATGGCTGGATCCATTCACAGTTCCACCAACAATGCATCAGTATCCCAGTTTTCCCCTCCAACATTTGTCATTATCTTTTCCTATCATCTTAGCCAATTTATTATGTGTCTTCTTGTTGCTTACAAATTGTAGCTGTAACAGATGGCATCTCACATCTTCAACAGTAATTGTGCCTCATACTATTAAGTGGTCTTTTTGCATGGAACTGGATTCCATTTTTACTGTCTGGCCTCTCTGGTTAATTCTGATGTTGTTCTGCCTACGTCTTCTAGTGCGGTTAGCTTGCAGGGGAAGCCTGACTAGTCCTGGTGAGGTTGGGGGCTTATCAGTGAAATTGAAAAGACTATTGGATTTGGAAATTAAGAGATAAGTGGTAACTTTGGAGATATTTGAATAATGAGGTCAGCAGCTGGACTAGGAAGTTGAGAGCAAAAGGAGAGGATGTGAGGCACATATAGTAGATGGCCTTCTCAAGGAATGTTTGCCACAAAATTCAGAAGAAATGTAGGATGATAGTCTTTTTGGAAGGCTCAAATGAGAGCTTTTTAGGATGGAAGAAGATACAGACATGTTGATAAATGGTAAAGAAGGAGCCACGAGTCAGAGATAATCTGAAGAGAAGCGAAAGAATGGAGATGACTGTGGAGGCAATCTCTTGGAGGGGACATGATGGAATATGATTGCTTTTCAGGTGGAGAGGTTTGCCTTGGCAATGAGAAGGGCCACCTCTTCATTGTGGAGTGAAGGGAGGCAAAACCAAGATGGTGAAGTCAAGGCAGAGACTCCTTTTTAAGTTAAGCTCCAAACTGCTCCAAATTCCTTTAAAATTTTAGATATTTTAGAGTGTCGGAGCACACAAAAAGAGTGAGTGGAACATTTTCCAGCCAAAACCCAATTCAGAAGGTCAACAGGAAAGGTTTGTGGCAATAGAATGGGAGTACAGGGTGCAGTCCCAGTACACGGGGTGCCAACCTAGCCCTGGCCCTGACCCTGGTGCCAGCAAGGCAGTAACAAGCCTTGGGTCTCTGAATCAGTATTGGTGATTTCTAAATCTCTAATCCCGGAAGATCAGCAGCAAAGGTTTATCAGTAGGTTGAGAAGGCCTTGGGAAACTAGCAAACCATGAACAGTAGGGGCAATGGTGGCTGTGGCAGCTCCCTGAGGCTTCAACTCACAGAATGTCTCTTTACTAGAACTGAGGGAGGATTCTGTTGCTTTAGCACACTAGAATTTACTTCTGCACCAGAGCAGGGACATTCTTCACAGTTCTAGTGCAGGAAAAAGTGTGTGGTCAGATTCCTAGAAGGATCTCTGAAAACAACTGAACAAAACCTCTGAAGCTAGGAACAGTGCATGCTCCACCCTGGAAACAGAGCCTTACTTTACCAGAGTTAAAAGCTAAGTAATAGACTGGGGAAATGAGCAGACAACAGAAAAAGATTCTGACTAAAGAAAGTTACTATGGTGAGTTATTATGGTGTCAAGGAAGATCAAGACAGAAGTAAAGGAAGAGATAGTGATAGAAGGCATTAAAATTCTTAGCCGAAAGAGTGGGAGGAGGGGCGATATTAGGAAGCTTGAGGGGAGCTGGAAAAGTTTGACATTGCTACTGAGATAGAGAAGTGATAAGAAAGGTATAAAAGGATTGCTTAGCAGTGAGTGCCTACAAATTTGTGGAGGACCTGGCTACAATGATTACGTGATTTTCTCCACTTTTATTCAGCAGCACATGTGAATAAAGGTGACATTTGAGCATAGTTCCAAATTTGACACTTGTTAGGTTCTTACTAAGTGCTAATGAGATATTAGGTTCTTACTAAGTGCTAAGTCGGTACTTGACAATTCTCTAGTTTAGGCCATGACTGGGAGTTTTACTTGTGAATTTCTGGGGAAGAGCTTACATGCTTAGGAGGAGCAAGTTCATTGGTTGAAGTAATTTTTCCCAGAAGCCCTTGCATTATCCCACGCCCATTCTCTGGTAGGATAAAAGAGGGAAGTCATTACTCTGGACCAGAGTTGACGGCAACTATCTGGAGACAACGGTTGTCTACAGGAAGAAGAATCTCTCCCAGAGATTTGAGTTGACACAGCAGATCTCCTCCCAGAGAGTGATCAGCAGCTTCTGGAGACAACAGCACGTTACAGACACTTGATAGGGTTCAATCAACAATTTGATCAGGGGCCAGGAACTCAAGAGAAGAGCACACCACCCGGTAGAACTGAACTAATTCACCAGAGGTTCAGGATAGAAAAGAGTAGAGAGTGGATAGTGCTGGAGAGAGGGCCTGTGAGATCATTGAAAGGTCCAAGTTTTGAGATTGCAGTGTAGATGAAAAGTAAAGTTTGAGGCATGAATGCAGAGGGAGATGGAAAGCCAATAAGAAAGTGATCAGATAAGAGAAATTCAGCGTTCAGAAGAGGGAGGTGGACCTTTTATTATTATGATAAAATCAAAGTTTGATAATCTTTGTGTGTAGTTGTGGTGGGTGGAGGAATAGGTCCTATGAAGCAAATAGATTGAATTAGTGGAGTGTTTGGAGTAATGTCACTATGTATGTTGAAGTCCATAGGAGGAGGACACAAATTGAGGCAGAGAAAAAAATTGTGAACAAGGCACCAAAATTGTTGAAGAAAAGGAATATCCTGGAGCTCTGTAGACAACTACAAGAATTTTGATTAAGATGAAGATGTGTCCTTTGAGAAACTTGGATACAAATCTCTGAAAATTAGAGAGGCAGGTAATGGCTCCACATGGGGACAAAATTTCTTAATCACTAGAATTTTCTGAACGAATTAAGCAGTGGTCTTTACTTTTCTGGGTGGCTTTCAAAAAAGGTTACATGTCATGTCAAAAGATTACTGGTTATGGGAATTACAGGTCTTTGCAGGCTCTTCTAATTCATATTCTTGAAAGTGACACTTTCATTTTTATAATTTTCTAGAAGCAGCTTTATCCTGCTTAATCCAATTGGTTTAGAATTCCCTACCTCCATCAATATTTTGACAACTTTCTTGGGAATACATAGCCAATTCTTTTTCAAATGGAAATTGTGGGGGAGAAGTGAGTTTTTCCTTATTGTCTTCATCATTTAGCAGTCCCTGAGCCCTATTTCTCCTTTACTCATTGGCTGGAGATAAATCTAAGTCTTCATCATCATCCATGCACTGCATTTTCTATTGACATAATGATTTGTCAGTTTAAGTGTGTATTAAATATCTTGTAATAGTCACCATGGATTTTTTTTTTATTTTTAAAATATTTCTTGATTGTCTATGATACCTCTTAGCATAATATAGTAGTCTTTTAATTAAATCTGAGATCATGATTCTATCCCTGCCTTCTTTTTTACTCCAATTCAAGTATACTAAATTTTGTGCCAGTCTTTTACTGTAACTCTATGTGTGTCTTTCTGTTTCAAGTGTGTCTCTTGTAACTAACATATTGTTGGATTCTTGTTTCCAGTCCATTCTGATATCTGCTTCCATTTTATGGTTGAACTCATAGTTTTCATATTCACAGTTATGATTACTGCTTATTCACCTCTATCCCATTTTCTTTTGTTTCTCTATTTCTTTGTCTCTCTGCCTCTGTGTGTCTGTCTCTTTCTCTCTTCAAAAGACTATTTTGTTTCTAACCACTGCCTCCCTTAATCCTTTTTTGTCATCCCCTCTTTCTCTTTTCCTATTTCTCTACTGGGTAAGTTACATTTCTACAGACAACTTTGTGTGTGTTCTTCCCTCTCTCCCTTTTTGAACCACAGTCAGTGAGAGTGAGCTTCAAGCATTGCCCATTCCTCAGCCATTCTTCCCTCCATTCTAAAAGCTCTTGTGTGCTTCTTTTAGGTGAGAAAAGTTTCCGTACTTTACCTCTCCCTTTTTTACTTCAGTACATCTCTTTTTCTCGCTGCTTCCTTTTTGGAGAAATCATTCCATTGTAATCAGTTCACATCCATACTCTCTGTTTATATCCTTTTAATTGCTCAAATAATGATGTTCTTAATGTCATATCTTCTCATTTAGGAATTTAAAATTTCATTTTATTGGATTTCTTATGATTAATCTTTCATGTTTACCTTTTTATGCTTCTTGTGAGTCTTGATTTGAATGTCAAATTTTCTCTTCAACTCTGGGCTTTTTGTCAGGAATGCTTGAAAGCCTTCTATTTCATTAAGTATTCTCCCTCCCCCTCAGAATTACACTTAGTTTTGCTGGGTAGGTGATTCTTGGTTGTAATTCTACTTCATTTGCCTATTAGAATATCAGATTCTAAGCCCTCTGCTCTTTTAATGTGGAAGCTGCCAAATCTTATGTGATTCTGACTGTATTCCATGATTTTTCAATTCTAATTAGAGCCAGAGCCCACACAGCCTTCTTGAAAAAAAGTCCTCTGTTATTTAATCCCCTGCCCTTCTGAAGGATTCCTCTGGTGGAGTAGCATGAGTTGTAAAAGCCCGTAGACAAGGTCTTTGGGGCCCCTTACCCATGTCCCCAGTAAAATCCATCACAGCAGTCATAAGCCCATAAGAGAAAAAGAGTAGGTTGTGTGAAGATAATTGGCCTGACAAAATAGCATTTTTGTGCTCTCCTCACCAGTATTGAAATTCTTAAAACACCCAGTGAGCTTTTACCACTCTCATAGAGTGATTCAGGCCCAGAGGGATTTTTGGGATATGGATCATCTAGAAGAAGGGATTTGGATCCCCTGGATGTAATTCAATGAAGTGCTTTCTATTGGTACCAAGGAATTCAAGTTTTTCCCAGGGATCTCAGAGGAAACTAATCTAGTGACAGTCCGGTGAGAGACTTTCTTCTCGATCCAATAAACTATGGAGATGAATTGAAGGGATGACCAGTTTACCCTGATGCTATTGGACCGCTTCACCACTGCCAGAGTGCCTCCACCCTGCCCCACTCTTTCCCCACATTTTCCTTTGGTTTTGCTCCATGTTTTCCAAGAGGGACTTTCCATAGGATAGCTCCATGTTACCATCTTGGCATCAGAATTTGAGAACTGAAAGGGCCCTTGGAGACCATCTAGTCTAAGCCTCTTATTTTCCCTGTGAGGAACCTAAGGCCCAGAGAACGTTAGCCCACCACTCAGCCACATGATTCAGAAGAGCCAAGCTTTGAAGACTGGACCTTAGATCCCAGGTTCCGGGTTCTTTCTCTCCAGGCCGCTGCTGTTTCTCTTTGGCGTGCTTTCCAACATCACATCAGCAGGTAGTGCTGCAGTTGGCGATGGGCCACAGGGAGGCAGGAGAAATAGGATATACTTGGGATCAAATGTGTAGAAACCTTGGTGTTAGCCTAGCCTAAAGCTGATCAAAGGATGGGAGACTCTAAAGCTGGAACCCCTGGAGACTGAAGCTTGAAAGCAAATTGACAACAGAACTCTCTAGAAGTGACAGAAGTCACTTTGAGCACATCTGGCTTCTGGCCTCTCATGGCCATAGTGACCCGGGGTCGCTGGAACCCTAATGTTCTAAGAAGAGACTTTGCTCTTATTCACAGCTGCCTCCCCAGAGCACGAACTGGAAGCTTTTCTCTTTTGCCATCAAGTTCACATCTCATCTAATTTTCACTATGAACCCGGATGGCAGGATCTAGTTTGAAATAATTCAAAATGTTTTGTTCAATATTCTTGGTCTCTTGGTAGGAAACAATAGTGTGCGTGTGTGTGTGTGTGTGTGTGCGTGCGTGTGTGTGTGTGTGTGCACGTGTGACTCGTCTATTTTTGTCCATCTTACATATACCAGTTTGCCTTGCAGCCGCCCAATCTTTGTCTACAATGTAGCATGCTAGAGACTTCACCTTCTATGATGAAGACACCAAATCCTAGCTATGTTGCCCCAGTTAATGGCAGCAATAGGCCCTGAGGTTGTGTCTCCCTCCTTTTGTCCATTCCCAGAGAAAGCTTAACTTCACGAACATATCAGTGACAGAAGTCCCCAGTGCAGATGGAAGGGCATGGCAGCAGACTATCCCCTTTTATTCCAGAATGATCAGGTGGCAAATGCTCATTGAGTCTTGCTGTGTGACAGGTACAACCAGTGAGCATACTGCATGAGGCAATTGAAACCTGTCCCAATCCCAGTTCCACAATTACGAGCTATGGACCAATTCCAACATTCTATGTCTCAATTTCCACATCTCTAGAATGGGAACAATATCCCTTACTATGTCAACAAGTCAGAATCACTTAATCATTTTTACAGATGAACCCAAAGTCCAGAGTGGGAAATGAGGAAAAGGAGACAGAGTAACTTGCTAATAACTTACTCAAGAGTAACCCCAGACTAGAAGCCAGGCCCTCTAGCCCAAGGAGGAGCTCTTTCCATAAAGTAGGCTGTGCTAGAGATATTAGTCATTCCATCACTTTGGCAAATACCATTGGAGCTCCACCATGGACCAAAGCCCATCCCCCCCCCCCAAGAATCCTCTCTTCCTAAAGATATCTAGATTCTGGCACTAGACAAAACCTATGAAGAAGGGAATGGGCTCAGCAAAGGTCCTGGTCATTTCAGAGAAGGGACAGGAAGATAAAAGGTAGAGGGAGGGCTGGTGATAGAACGACTGATTTTCTCTACATTATTTTCCATAAGCAGCAAAATGTGAGGACCTATTTCCAATGGAAGATGATATCTGGCATTTCTATAGCCTGACAGAGATTGCCCATCTGGTACTTAACAATGGTCCTGGGAAGTAGCTATTGCAAACATTATCTCCATCGCGCAGATGGTGATATTAAAGCTCAAAAATGATGTACTTTGGTCTATGCATTCAAGTTTCAGATTCATAATCAGTGCTTCCTGCCTGAGGACTTAGGTCTCTACCTAGGATGACCTCTCTTCTTAGTCACAAAACAGCTGTAGCACTTCAAAAATAAAAGGAAGAGGAGAAGAGAGCTTGCTAGGCAATCTGTGGTGGTGGCTTGTTTTTCTCTCCTCTGGTTCATTTTGTGATCTTTTAGTGATTCCTGCCCTCCCTGAAAAGATTTGAGGGTGTCTGCAGACAATGGCAGCTGCTCCTTGGTTGCTGCTCCTTGTCTAGTCTTTCTGGGAAATCCAGATGAATGTTTATCACTCTATCCTATGGTTCAGCATCTTCCTGCCTTTTTTAGTCTCTGTGTTGCTACTTAGTGAACTCCTGGAGCAAAGGACTAGGGAACACAGGAGCAGGAAAATGGTTTTCAAACAGAGTGGATGACCACTGACCTTGAGTGTGGTATGGACCCGCTCTGTCTTGGACAAGATCAGTCACTCAACAAACATTTGGTAGATGCATGTTACAAGCCCAGGGGACATGGCCAAGTGGATGACCAAACAGCTGGTTGCAGAGCCACGATGATTTGGGTTCCAGACTTGCCTCTGACACATTGACTGTATGATCCTGGGCAAGTCATTCACTTTTCACAAACTAATAATAATGCTGCCCTACATCGAGAGAGGGAGTTTCCTCACCAGAAATACCACATGCTAATGAAATCTTAGATTCAAAATTAAAATGTGCCAGTCATCCTTTGAGGCACTCAGGGAGCTTCTATTTTTACCTCCCACCTCTTTTAGGATTTTGCAGTTCTCTGATTCCGGGCCAAGGCAAACAATGTCCTAGAATGTGTGACTCTGCATCCAGTGAGCATTGCATTCATTTAATAATGGCTGCTTTGTTCAAAGCCCTGGGAGTAGACACTGAAAAGCACTGAGATTTTCCTGCTCTAGTAGTTCCCTCTCTCTAAGCTGAGTATGTATTTTGAGCCTTACTGTTCCTCTCTTTAGAATGGGCACTTTTTGAGGACAAGAACTGTGTTGTTTTGAATCTTTTCCTTTGTATTCCCAACATAGAACTTGACAGACAGTAAGCACTTAATTCATTCTAGTTGACTGACTCCTTGACAGTTCCCAAACACAACTTTGGTTGTCTGCCTTAACCGACTTGGACAAGCCAGAGGAGCATATGATGTTAATGAATTGTGATCACTGTACCATCCAGCTTATTTTTATCCTGCCTCTTTAAGACCTTCGAGAAAATATTGGAAATATTGACCACTAGTATTGTGAACAACAAGGATTTTTGTATTAAAGCATAAGCCTCCTCTAGGCATTTCCACAATATCTTAACGTTCTGATAAGTGTCGAGCAATTTACATTTTATACTGAAAATACCATTTTTTCAACTCCTTTTCAGAGCCAAACCAGCAAGTTGTTGCAGCCTCCTCCTCCCGGGTGTGGCTTCTCTTCCAAGCCAGCCGTCACAGTCCGTCTCCTGGGGATTTCTGCTGTCCCACGCCACTCCTCAAAACTTGGAGGAAACATCACATGTCGGAGATGATTCCTTTTCCACCTTTCCATCTTTCATCGGTTTGACAATGTAGGTCCCACTATGGTTTCTATGTGTGGGATCTATTTTAAGGAAGCCAGAAGACAGCACACGGATGTTAAGCTTTAAAAAAAATCCTGTGGCAGTTGGAACATTGGGTGTTTAGCATGCAATAGAATGCAGATCATTTTTAGACTTTTGAATGGACTAGGAAAGAAAGGCAAACTGCATGAATCAGTGAGTTTTAAGTTGGGGATTAGTGAAGGGAAAGGATGGAGTTGCTTGAAAGTGTTTGATGTGAAATTTATCAATATTAGAGACCATTTTCTGCTCATGGTATGAAAATCCACCTGAATTGGATAGGATTGGAATTCCCCAGGGTTTGTATGAGAAGGAAGTCTACTGCCCCCTGTCTGCATTGAGGACTGAAGTATCTCTTCTTTGGTGGACACAGGATAACGATTGGGGAAATGTACCATTAACAGGTCCATAGATGAGAAGGACCCATACTTTTTTGTTACCTTTTCACACAATTCATCCCCCCCCCATCCATGACAAATTGCTCACCACTGTGAGTACTTTCATAAGTGCTCTTGATGTCATAGTCTCATATTTCAAGGTTAAAATAAATATCATTGAATTCTTAATGTCCCGGTAGGTTGGATTCCACTCACTCCATCAGCCTCTCACATTTGTTTTGCTTAGAGCTACAGTGAATGCTATTCCCTTTGAAGCTGAGCTGCTCTGGAACTCTTGGATTGAAATTCAGTGGAATGTACTATGCAGGCATTTCTAAATAGGCCTTAAATTAAATGCCCACCAGGTAGCCCTAGTTTTCTTCTAGGGGAGCCCAGGGGCTTCAGTGCTGCTATTTGCTGGCCCCACTGTGGGTCTGTATGAGAGCGTTTGCTGCCCCAACCAGTGTCAGGACACGTGTTTGAAGTGAGCTGAAGTACATTTCATTTTTCTTTACCTGGACCATGGTTTTGCATGTTGTAGATATGTCTAAAATACTCCTTTCTCCTGCCCATAAACTTCACTCCCATAAGCATAGCTTTTTTAAAAATTAAAAAGTTAACTGTATAGGAAAGAGAAGCATGTAAATAAGTCTTGATACTTATAAAAATGTCGATGTTTATATGTAAAAAGGTATGTATATAGAAAAGAAAAAAAAAAAAAAGGCTGGTTGAATGTTTTCAGAGAATAGCGCCCCCTAACCCAAGGCTGCTAAGTGGCCACTCTGGATCTTTTCTGAGGCCCATCTGGTCTATTCAATACAGCCTCTTCTGTTGCCCAGTACAGTGATTTCATTGCATTCATTTAAAGATCTCATTCTTGCTCATGGATACATGCACCCTTTTAATCTTATTCTCCAAATGTGAGATTGGGGGGGAGAAGAATTTCAGGCTAAATGCAGGTTCTTCATGGACCTTTTTGGAGCCTTGGGTTTCCAGGAGCAACTCCAAACCCTGAGTATTTGTAAATCCGGGTGCCTCTCCCATATTCTCGTTTTAACTTTTATTCACAGGCAGGAGGAGCTGGATTGACATTTCTCTCCCCTTTCCCACTACATGCACATCTGAATTACTAATATACTAAATGCTTTCCTTGGGAACTTGAGAAACCCATGCAAATGTATTTCTTCTAAACAGAGTTCCTGAAGAGATGCTAAAGTCCCCTGAAATGTTTCATTAAGAAATGTGAACTGCATACTCATTAATCACTACTCCCATGCTTTGTTGAGAATACAAACAACACTTGTCTTCCTGAGTTTGTTTAAACTAAAGCCCGATTAAATTGCAGCATCCTTTGCTGTACCTTGGATTGAGATCTATGCTCTAAAGGTCAAGCTGGTAAAGGCCTGTGCCTAGGATTTAAAGGACCCCCTCTAGTAATATCTATAGCCTTCAGTATGGCCTCGAGTGCCTTACACAGCTCATCAGCTGGGATTCTGGTAGTTAGGAATCTGCCTGAGGGTCTCTGCGACAGTTTAAAAGCAAGTACAATTGTCATCATGTGGAAACCTTAAGAATTAGCATATGTTTCAGCCCACATATAAGGGATTTAGTTTAAACTCAGGAAATCATAGTGTGAATAAGTGTATTAAATTATGGGTTTATTGACAACCTTTTTTTTTTTTTTAAAAGCTTTACTGTACACTTTGAGAGTTCTGAGTTATAGATCTTGTTTTCTCATGATAAATATGCCATGACTATTTGCATTTTCTCGGGTAATATCTTAATAACCCCATTCTTCATATATAATTGTTTGTTTAGCGCTATGACTGTAATTTGCAGGTCTAAAAGAGGACTGGATGTTGATCAGCTACGAAATTTTACACATATTTTTGTATTGTGATTCATATATCTGAAAATTTCTATTCATTTGTAAAATAAATTATTGCAAACTTTTTAATAAAAAAGTTTGAAACCTTTAAAATAGCAGAGAAGTTTCCCACCCCACCCCCACCCCCCTGCCTGGGAAGAAGTAGATTAGAATTTATAAATTTGATCAAGCACGATAACTCTCACTTCTGTATTACAGTGACTTGGCTTCTCTGCATAACAAAGCCTCTTAAGTTTGCAAGGGTGATGATCAGGTTCTTCTCCAGATCCCAAAAAGGAAAGCGAAGAGACAAGATCCACAGGGTCAGTGCTGAAGTAGGGCCCATATCCAGGAGAAGTCATCAGGCGGCTGAGGTCAGCAGGAGGGCCCACTCAGCATTTCTCTGGTCCGGGAGCTCTCCAAGTCCCTCTCTGAGAAAATACTCAACTATTTTCCCAAAGTGAAAGTATTTGTTCTAATTAGGAAAAGCAGTTCTAAGTGAGTTTCCATTGCCTATGGGAGTCTGATGGTATGGTATTGCCCATCAATGTGTAAGGTCAGGGTGAAGAGCTTGATTTTCATTGAGGGCAACACAGAAGGTAGGGAGGTGCCAGAGGCTGCAGAGTCTAAAAGCTGACGCTGGTTTTTCCCTGACCCTGGAGAGAGCAGGGTGGGGATGGAGCTGCGTTTAAGGAATCGTTGAAATATACTCATCATTCCACATCCCTAAGATCAAGTTTTCCTAACGCCCAGGGCGATAATAAATGATGGAATGATGTGACATGTCGCGATATCAGAGCCATGATGAGAGGCTTAGAAAAGCAGCATTTCAAGGAGCAACTTCTTACCACTCAGACCCACAGAAGCCCGTTTGTCACTTGGTCTTGGGTCCTGGGCGGTCCTCCTCCCGCTGGAGGATGCCGGGCGAATCCCAGAAGTTACCCCTGGGAGTGGGGGGCACGCAGGGCCTGGGGGTGAGAGAATGGAGTGGCTAGAGGCGGCTTGTCCGGAGTTGGGAATATTCAGATCCTCCAGCCCTTGGAGCCACTCACTATGCGCTTGTCCCGCCCCATGCTCTAACAGAGCCGACAAGCCTTCGAGAAAAGTGACAGGAGTGGGTCCCCTCCCCCTAGATATCTGGGCAGGAGCGGGTCCCCTCCCTCTAGATTCTGGGCGGGCCTCCAGGACCTCCGGCTGAGCCGGCTGCTTTCAGCACCACGGACTCCCGGACAGCTCCACAAGTTTCGAGGACCGAGCCCGCTCATTTCCCGGCCCACACGGCGCCAATCTCGAGGCGCGCAGGGCACTCGCGGGCGGATGGCAGAGAAGCAGGCCCCCGAGGCCGGCAGGCCAGAGCCGCCCGCCTGCTTCGCCGCCTTCGCCTCCTTGGGTTCGGGCGGCAGCCCCCAAGCCAGGCACAAATTCGGCGGCGTGTTCTGCAGCGTGGAAGACGCCTTTGAGAACAAGACCCTGCGCTTCTCTTCGCCCGGCCTCGCCGAGAGGGGCCGCCGACCGCCCAGCTCCCCCCGGGCCAGAGAGACTCCCAGCCGTCCCCCCGAGGCCACCCGAGAGGGCGCGGGAGCCTGCGAGCCCCAGCCTCCGTCTGCCGCCGGGGTTCCTCCCAACCAGCCGCAGGTAGGGGCGCTCCTTGACTTGCAGGATGCGCGGGTGGGGGGACTGGGGAGGGAGCCAGGAAAGCCCTGAAGGCTGAGGTCAGGAGCTCAGATCTGAGAAAGCGGGAGGGGGGAGGGAGAGAGCCGAGACGGGCAAGTCTGGGAGCCCCTGCAAAGAAGGAGCGAGTGAAGGAGGGACGGAGGGAGGGACGGACGGAGGGAGGGACGGAGGGAGGGACGGACGGAGGGAGGGAGGGACGGACGGACGGACGGACGGAGGGAGGGAGGGAGGGACGGACGGACGGAGGGAGGGACGGACGGACGGACAGACGGAGGGAGGGACGGACGGACAGACGGAGGGAGGGACGGACGGACAGACGGAGGGAGGGACGGACGGAGACAGACGTCCGGGGTGATCCGCTCCGTGCGGGGTCTTGTGCACGTTTGTGCCGGGCCACGCTTGCGGATGTAGAGGCCGAGCCCCAGAAGCCGGCGTGGTCCCGCGGCGCTCCCCCCAAGGCAGCCTGGGCCCGGCCCCCCGCCCTTCGGGAGACACTTTCCTCGCTCCCCCGCCCAACTCCTCCAAGCTCTCGGCCCCCCTCCCCCCGCCTCTCCTGCCACCTTCTCCCCTGGTCCAGCAGAACCTGGTCCAGAGTCCTGGCTTTGCCCGCTGGGCTCACGAGCCGCAAGCCCAGCTCTGGACTGGGGAAGTGGGGTCCCCTTGCACCCCTCGATCTTGGCCCAGCTTCCCCCGCCAACTAGAGTGGCGGCGCCAAGCCGGGGTCCGAGCCTGGGCAGAATGGGGCCGTCGCCCTTGGAGGGGCTCCGGGCGTGCTGGGGAGGGGAAGAGGAAGAGTCGGGGGCCGGACTGAGCCTGGGAGAGCTCCGCCCTCCGCTCGCCTTTCCCGCCCCCGCCCACCAAGGCGCCCTAAACCGGGCGGCATCCGCGGGCCTGGAAGGGGCGGAGCCAGGCCCAGGGGCGGAGCCAGGCCCGGGGAGGGGCCGGGCCCGGGGGCGGGGCTACTAGCCTCGGAACAACAGTCTCCCCGCCCGCACACTGTGCGCCCGCGCACATACAAGCACACAGCCTTCCAAACCCCCCCGGCGTCCGGGAACCCAGAGAAGCGTCCCTCGCTCCCCTCCCCCACGAAGTCCACCTCGAACCCTCGCCCCTCCCCCCAGTCCCAGGAACTCCCCGACGCCGCGCGGACCTTGGCAGACCCCCCCGGCAGAAGCGGGAGCGCGGCGGGGCCTGCTGGGGGTCTTCGGGGGCCGAACATGTCGTACCAAGGCAAGAAGAGCATTCCCCGGATAATGGTGAGCGAGCCAGTGAGCACCCCCAGCCTCCGGCGCTCCAGCCTCGGGCCCCCTGCCCGCCCTCCGTCCATCCCCCAGCCCGCCCTCCGTCCATCCCCCAGCCCGCCTTGTATCCCTCCCCCCCTGCTTTCCCTCCATCCGTTCTTCATCCATCCCTCCTCTGCATCCCTCCATCTCTGTCCTTCCTCAATCCGGCCTCCATGGACCCTCCCTCCCGCGGAGGCAGGAAGCGAGGCCCGGGAAGCCTGGGGGAGGGAGGAGGAGGGCCGGCCCGGAGCCCCGGATCTGGGGCTCTGCTGCTTCTGTGCCCGCCCCCTCCCCTGGTGCCCTGTGCCCTACTCCGGCTTCGGGGTCCGCGGGCCGGAAGGGCGAGCTCACAGTTCCCCGCCCCCCTCCAGGGGCTCCCAAGCCTTCTGGGTTCGAACTGGGGCTCGGGTGCCGGTGGGACCAGTCACCAGCTCAGCCGAGCCCGCAGCCCGGGAGGCTGCGGATCGATTCCATTTCCCGCGGGCTTTTCTTGGGGCCCGAGGGCCGAGGGCACGGTTGGGGGCCTCGGGGGCCTGGCTCAGGGCAAACGGGGCGACTTTGAGCGTAGTTGGGACTTGGGTTTCAGAGGCGCCTTCCAGCCCGCGCTCTGTACAGCCCCCGTGGCCCCCCGGGAGGCGTCGTCTCCACGGAGCCCCCTGAGCTCGGGCCCTGGCTGCATCCCGGCCGTCCCCTCCTCCTCTCCCTTCTGCTCTGCCTTTTCTCTTGTCCACGACAAGAGATGGCTTGGGATGGAGAGGGAGGGGGAGGGGAGCAGCCTGGAAGCTGGGCTAGCAGGGAATGGAGGGACTGGCTCTGAGCCTGAAGATTTTGCCTTTGTTTGGGCTCTCCGATTCCCGAATCCGACTCATTGGCGAAGCAGTCTTTGCAGTGGAAGGGTTGGGGTTAGGGCTGTTTATATTTACCAGAAACCTTCCTCTCTTCCTGCTTGAAATAACATTTGGAGAAACATTGGGGATTCCTGGAAAGCCCTTGCTGCTTTCTTCCATATGTTCTGCTTTTTGTTTGGAACGGGGCCATGGGTCCAATGGGGAAAGACCCTGGAAAGACAGCAGGCGGCGTTGGAGATGAGGGGCCCAGGCTTGGGGGTTTCCCAAGGAAAGATGGTCATAAATCTTGGGATGCCTTTGTTAAGCCGGACCTGGCCCGCCTGGGACACCCTGCCTGAGAGGCTGGCTTGGGGCTGTTCCGTCCCATGGTCTCTCGGCTTTTCCTTTTCTGGAGTCAGTAGTATGTGCATCCGGAACCTATGTGGAGGGTGAAGTCTGGGCTCCAGACCTTGCACTGGGAGTTGTAGCTGAGTATGAGGAGCTGGGTTTTCTGAAATTTTCTGTGGCTTTGGTATTCTGAAAGAAAAGAGAGCTCACAAAATACTTCACGGAATATGAACACAGCACCAAATAATCAACAAAGAACTGGAAGTCTAATAAAGTCTCGGGACCTGCCCCCTTCCACTCCAAGCTTCTTTGTTTTCTGATAGGATATGAGGGGGGTGGACTGGACAATCTTTCATTTTCCTTCCAGCTTGAAACCGACCATCCTTTCTACTTTTTTTTTTTTACTCTTTTAGGAATAATGTAGACATAGGATATCAATAAAAATGAAAACAAAACAAAACAAAACAAAAAACAATCTAGAGCAAATGCCTGGAGAACCAAAATCACCTTCTAAAAAAAAACAAAAAAACTGCCCTAGGAAGTCAGAAGTCATTCTGATGATCTACCCAAGGGCTTCCCTTCCACTGGTACCCATTATGGCTAAGTGACAGCTGGTGTCAGCACACATTTCCTTGAAGAACTTGAGACTTTGCTTTAGTCAAAGCTTTTCAAAACAAAGACCCCTGCATTCTTCCTCAGACATATCCAAAATGGAGTCTTCTATTGAGCCTCCCAAGCTACTAAATGATCAGGGTGCTGTCCAACCATAACTTCTCATGGCTGAAGGAGTTAGTGCCTCAGATTGGCTCTAACACTGGCGATGGGAAGGCAGACTGTCACCAGGGAACCTGGTGTGTTATGACAGAATAGAATAAAGGAACTGAGGTGCTGGTTGAGGGGGAGGGAGCCATGATTGACAGCTCTTTGTCTCTTAGATCTATGACCTAAGCTAGGCTTTAGAAAAGTCAGCTGTGTGTCTTGGGGATTGAGGACTTCCAGTCGTGGATTTGGAGTGAGAAGGGTCTTTGGGGATCATCTTGCCAGACCTTAAGGAGTAAGAACATTAAGTGACAAGATCCCACAGATAATCCACGTTAGATATGGGATTTGAATCCAGACCCAGGGCCAGAGCTCATGTCCTCAGTTCCACCAACCTGACTGAGCTTTAGGAGCCTTATGGAGTCACTTTTCCTCCCCTGTCAGTAAAGAGACATGTAGCTCTCTAATTCAAAGGGCACTTTGGGAATTTTGGCTTACCTTAGTCCACTTACCTCAGGATGATCTATGTCAGGTATGGATAAATGAATGAACAAATGAATAAAAAAGCATTTAGGTATCTAGTATGTACCAAATACCAAAAAGTGCTAGGGGCTGGATGTGCAAATGCAAAAGTGAGACCATTCTGTCCATGAAGAAGCTTCTGTTTTACCACAAGGTTTTTTTTAATTTTGGGCTCCATGGAACTGAATGGGGAAAAATACATCTTAAGTTTCCTTTGTGATCTGATGTGATTTATTTTATCTATTTAAAAGCAGAGTTCTGAGAAGTCTGGATCCCATAATCTTTCCCAAAGGGGTCCATGATTTCCACAAAATTCTATTAGAAAGGGTCAGCAGTTTGCAGAGGAAGAGTACCCATGTCTGAAACTACAACCTGCCCCAACTTCTTTACATGTCACTTTTCACACTTTTCACATCACTTATTCACGAATAGATTTCCCTAAATCTATTAAAGATCAGAAATTCTGAGCAAAACCATCTGGCATCCAACAAAAGAATGAAGGTTAACCTGGAGGACCCTTCAGGATCATTTCACTCATTCATTCATTCATCTATTCATCCATCCATTCATTTATTCATTCATCCATTCAGCAAATGGTGCTTAAATGTTTATTCCATGCAAGGCTCTGAGACCTTCCATAGATAAAGTTTTCCCCTCTCTCCTCTTTCCTACTCTAAAACCCCAAGTGGGTCGTTGGATCTGTCTTGATTTCTCCATATGTTAAAAAGAATAATGTTAACTACCCTCCTGAATGAACGAACAAGCATTTGTATAGAGATGGCTTCCAATATGTTTAATTTTTAAAATATATTTTACAAGCATTGTATTGTCTTTCCTTCCCCCTCTCCCTCCATAGGACAAATTTAGAAATCCCTCCCAATAACTTGCCTAGACCAGCCAGAGAAATCCCTTCATTGTGACACCCCAGTGTTCAGGCCTCATGCTGGATCAGAGGGGCATCCCTGTCCTGGCCTGATCCATCTTCAGCCCTCTACAATGCTGCTTTATCATTACATTCATTGAATTCTTCAGAGTTTCAACAAGACTTTTGAAGGCTTCTGCTCAGGGTCAGGTAGTATGGGGGATAGACAGAAGTAGAAAACCATTTCTTCAGTGGAGAAGTACACAATTATCCTAGAGAGCCCCCAGTGTCTCCTAAATCTCCTCTGAGGATTTTCTTACTCAAAGGGCTCCCACCCTTTGTCTCAAGCAGAACTAGATTCCACTCAGACACTAATGAGAAGGATCAAAAATTGTTTTCACACCCTCTCTGGATCATTGCCTCTACCACTGAGTTTAGGGGAAAATCAAATGTGGATATTATAAGTTCATGCCTGGATCCTCCTAAAAATGATCAGTGGGCTCCTTTCTATTCAAGATCCTTTGTACCTAAGTATAAAGTAGATAAAAGCTCCAGGATCTCTCCATCCACCTTAAAATGTTTTAAGACTCAAAGGTGTGTATTGCCAAACATTTAAGATAGGAAACCCTACCCCACTACTATTGGGGTACTATCCCAGGGAGGGGGGAGGTGGTAAGTGGCTGGATGGTTCAACAGGCCTTTCTTGCCCTTATTTGAGCAGTCCAAGCAGCTCTAAGGCCAGAACTTCTGACTGGTCAAGGATTCTCCACAGATGATGGTGCTCTTCTTTGGGAAACTGATGGAAATCACCCGACAGTGGGCATTGAGTTCTTGATCTCTTGAATTCTCAAGTTTACCCATGGAAGAGAAAGTGGTAATGTCTCAAGACCACTGTTCATTGACCTGAGTTTAGGGAAAGCAATCCAGAAAGTAAGAGGCAACTATTCCTGTGAGTCCAGCCTGTGGTAAACCTAGGCAATTATATTCCTGCTGCCATTTGTGTATGGTTGCCATTACTGCTGTGTTTTGGAATGGAGGTGTATGGAGAGTAGTCCTCCCCTATCCTTACTGGAAGTCCAAAAGAGAGAGCTTGCATTGATTGTATCCCAACAAAGATGTTCATTTAATAGAAACCAGCAGCCATTTCTCCTCATTAATTAAAGCCCTCAGAGGAGTGACTCCTGCGCTTCAGGTACCAATCCTCCTAGGCACAATCCCCATCACAGGACATGTAAGGACCATTAAGAAGCCACTGGCTGCTCATGAGTTTTAGCCTAGGATGGCAACTTGTATCCTTCCCCATGGACCCCAAATAAACCTCAGATCCAAAGAAAGCGTCCCAGTCAAGCAGATCCTGGGATTCTTCTGACCACTACCATTACTGTAACTATCTGTAAAATGATCTGGAAACAATGCACGTAGAACATGCTGTTTGAGCTGAGCCATGAATGAAAGTAGAGATTCTAAGCAGCAAAGATGAGGAGAGAATGCGGTCCAGAAATATGGAGTACAGGCAGTGCAAAAGAGTAGAAGGGAGAGTTCTAGGCAGTAAGAAGGCCAGTTGAAGCCCTAAGTGTGAAGAGGGGGGATATATAACCAGGTGGAAAAGACAGATTGGTTGTGAAGGGCTTCAGATTTCATGCTGAGGAGATGAAGATTGATTCTAGAGATAATAAGAGTCACTGGAGTTTGTTAATGGGTGGGGTGTGTATAGCTAGATCTGCAATTTAGGAAAAATATTCTAGGAGTTTGTGTAGGGTGGATTGTAAAGGGATAGGCTACAGTTCAACTGAGATGAAATAAAGGCCTTAACCAGAGTGGTGGCTTTCCGAAGGGAGAGGTACAAACAGACTTGAGAGCTATTGAAGAATTGGTCAGTAACAGTCTAGTATGAGCAGTTGTTATGTGCCTAAACTCAACCTAAAACAAACTCAAATTGGTTCTCAGATAGGTGCTGGCTATTTGATCTTAGTCAAGTCACTTAACTTCTTTCTGGATCAGTTTCCTCATTCACAAAGTGGAGATAGCAATATTACCTCTCCCCCCACGTAGTTTTGAGGATAAAAATTACCTATCTATAAATTTGAACAGTCCAGACCTTAGAGTGTTATATAAATGCTACAATAATTGATAATGATAATAGTTATTGTTATATGCAATGCTTGGACTCATCTTGACCATGTGGGATTAAAGAATTTGTATTAAGCATTCTTTTCTCAATTTCTTCAGCTCATTAACTGCCCCCCCACTTTATCTTCTGGAAATTGCATTTCCTTATTGTTGGAATAGGGGGCTCTCAGAGAATTGACCTGTCCCTTAACACTTTATAGCATGCGTTATGACTCATGTTTTGGGTTTCCCCCATAAAAAAGAAAGTAAAAAAATAGTTAATGTTCATTATGGATCAGGTTGAGGATAAGCAATTTATTTCTACACCAAAGAAAACTCAATATAAAAGCCTCATAGGCACATTAACAGAGAAACTTAAAAGAAAACTTCAGTAACTTAACCTCCAACTCCAGTTACGTAATTATCATAATAGTTGCCATTTACTTCTCACTTACTGTGCGCCTGCCAGTTATTTTGCCAACCCTCAGAATTAGGTTTAGGTTACCAGCTTCCCAATATTATGTCAGGAGGTTGACACTTAAATCTCATTAGAACATAAAGCTGTTGGCAGGATTGCTAATTAGGCATTTTCCATTTCACTTTAATTCTTTCCAGCAATCCCTTGTACGTGTCTTTTGGTAAAATGGCCAGGCTTGGGCATAATCCTCTTATTGGTGGCCTTTCTCTCCAATAACAGTAAAGTAGTTGCCAAGATCTCCTATCCTACCACTGTTCCAATACTCTGAGACCCAGACCCCTACAAAAGTTGACTCCAGGCCTGGCTGTGAATTTTGAGAGAGAAATATATAAATCTAAGATCAAGAAAGAACAAATTTTGAAGTATAAAAGGCAGCGGGGGTCAAGATTTAAGCTCACCTAGTTGAGTATCTTGCCCTAGCTTCCACATGGAAATGGTCACCAAGATGCTACAAGAGAGAAAGGCCAGTCATTCTCCTCCCCCTTCCCTCCCAGGGGATCGTAAAAGTACATGAACACAACCTAATGAATTGAACAAGAAGAAACAGAGCCAATTGCTGACTCTCTTGTCAACAAATGCAGCACCTTGCTCTTCTGCCACTGTTACAGGCTGGGAAAAGACCACAGAACCACTCAGAGGTTGCCACATTATCCTAAAATGTTCAATCTTTTCAGCACTTGCTTCCTACTATTTAGTGACAAGTTCTGGAGTCTTCGTGTGATTGACCAGAAATGTAAAGGAATTGCATCATGCTTCATGGACTAATTCTTGTTAAACTAAGAACAGTACAGTTCAAGTCCAATGTAAATTATAAGTCGTTCTAAAGACAACACACAAGTTAATCATACAATACAAATTTCATTCTAATACCATATAATTGAAAAACCATTACAACAAATCCCAAGAATCAGTATTTCCAAAGTAAAAAATTGATATGCTTATTCCTTCAGTTTCCAATTGAAATCCAGTTGATCGGTGGTTATTTTTTGTTTTCAAGGAGGATCAAAGTGACATCACTATGTTAGAATCAGTTCCAGGTTACCCGATTGTGGCTCATCAGACCACTACACACTTGGAATGCTCTGCTACAGGTCAAACACGGACCGGATGAGTATTCCAGGTGCTTCTCTAACGTTTGTGCATCTCATGTTTCTTCTAGGCTAATTCAATTCTTTTTTTTTTTAATTTTTTATTTTATTCTATAATTATAACATTTTTTGACAGTACATATGCATGGGTAATTTTTTACAACATTATCCCTTGCACTTACTTCTATTCAGATTTTTTCCCTTCCTCCCCCAACCCCTCCCCCAGATGGCAGGCAGTCTTATATATGTTAAATATATTACAGTATAATTTAGATACAATATATGTGTGTAGAACCGAATTTTTTGTTGCACAGGAAGAATTGGATTCAGAAGGTAAAAATAACAGTTTACATTCATTTCCCAGTGTTCCTTTTCTGGATGTAGCTGGTTCTGTCCATCATTAATCAATTGGAATTGGATTAGCTCTTCTCTATGTTGAAGAAATCCACTTCCATCAGCATACATCCTCGTACAGTATCATTGTTGAAGTGTATAATGATCTTCTGGTTCTGCTCGTTTCACTCAGCATCAGTTGATGTAAGTCTCTCCAAGCCTCTCTGTATTTCTCCTGTTGGTCATTTCTTATAGAACAATAATATTCCATAACATTCATATACCATAGTTTACCCAACCATTCTCCAATTGATGGACATCCATTCATCTTCCAGCTTCTAGCCACTATGAAAAGGGCTGCCACAAACATTTTGGCACATACAGGACCCTTTCCCTTCTCTAGTAGTTCCTTGGGGTATAAGCCCAGTAGTAGTATGGCTGGGTCAAAGGGTATGCACATTTTGATAACTTTTTGGGCATAATTCCAGATTGCTCTCCAGAATGGTTGGATTCTTTCACAACTTCACCAACAATGCATCAGTGTCCCAGTTTTCCCACAGCCCCTCCAACATTCATCGTTATTTGTTCCTGTCATCTTTAGGCTAATTCAATTCTACTTTGCTCATGGAGCACAGCTTTTCTTCTGATGATGGAAGGCCATACTGGGTGGTCCTATGTCTGAATCTCCCATGTAATACAAGCAGTTCTAAAGGTGTTGGAATTTTTAGATTGTCCTTGTATCACTTTTTCTGGCCATCTTGTGAGCATTTGCCCTCTGTGAGTTTTCCATAAAATAAACTTTCTGGCAAGCTTTCAAACAATGTAGCCAGCCCAGTGAAGCTCTGCTCCTTTCAGTAGCATTGGAATATGTGACAATTTAGTTCAAGAAAGGACCTTGGTGTCTGGTACCTGATCCTGCCAGTTGATCTTCAGAATCTTCCTAAGAATTCAAATGGAAGCGATTCATTTTCCTGGCATGGCGCTGGTAGACCGTCCAAGTTTCACAGGCGAACAGGCATGAGGTCAGCACAATAGCACTATAGATCTTCAGTCTGGTAGTCAGTCTAACACTTCTCCTCTCATAAACTTTCCTTTGGAGTTCTCAAACACAGAGTAGCTCTGGCAATGCATGGATCAATCTTATTATCAATGTGGACATCCCTAGAAAGTATATTTCTGGAGGCAAGAGAAGTTATCTACTTAACCTTCAAAACTTCTCCATTTGCTGTAACTGGTTCCACATATGGATGGTGTGGCTGGCTATGAGAGGACCCGAATTTTCTTGATGTTAATTGTCAGGCCAAAATTAGCACAAACAGATGGAGAACTGACCCATACTTTGTTGCATCTTAGCTTTGGAGGCTGCATTGAATGCACAATCATATGCAAACAGAAAATCATGCGCCCACATTCTTTCCATTTTAGATTTAATTTGTACCCTTTTCAGGTTGAAGCTGGCTTTGATTCCAGGTTTGTTCTCACTTAAGGGGGTTGACAACATGGCTAAAAACATGATGCTAAAAAGCATGAGGGGCGAGCGCACAGCCTTGTTGCACTCCATTGGTGACTGGGAAAATCTGAGAGCATTGTCTCCTGTCCAGAACCTGGGCAAGCATCCCATCATGAAATTGATATACTATAACCAAATTTTGACATAATTTCCCATAAACCCTCACTGACAGTATCAAAGGCCTTGGTCAGATCTACAAGTGTTCTGGCTTCTGTTCTGCTCCTAGCATTTCTCCTGGAGTGGTCAGGCAGTAAACACCATATTGACGATCCCTTGGTCCCTTCTGAAGCCATACTGCCTCTTAGATGGATGTAAGGATCATCCTAGGAAGGCCGACTCTGGCAAGACAATCTATTCCCTTTAATTTTATAGAGATGGACAATGGAGGCATCCTTGAATTTCTGGGACAGAACTTCTGTCACAATTTCAACCAGCTTTTGTATGAACAGTGGACCTCCCACCTTATTAATTTCAGCTGGAATAGAATCAGCCCCCAGTGCTTTGCCACTCTAAAGTAGCCTAATGGCATTCAAAACTTCTTCAGTTGGAACTTCAGCTGGGGAGTCATTGATTTCAACTTCAAGTAAAAGGTCAATAGCTTCAGCCTTTAATTATGGTCTGTTGAGAACACTAGGGAAATGTTCAGCCCATCTCTTGAGGACTATGCCCATATCTCTAATCAATGAGGCACCATCAGCTCTGAGTAGTTGAGATGCACCATAAGTCTTTGGAATATAAATTGCTGCCAGTGCATCATAAAAATGTTTTTGGATTGTTACTATCAGTATAAAACTTAATTTCATTTGCCCTTTTACTGAGTCAAGAGTCTTGCATCTCTCTAAGTTCTGATCATACTTTTGATGGACTTGAATGCTGCCTTTTTAGAGATTTATAAACTATCCTGCTGGTATACCCTATTAAGTTCTCGCTTTTCATTTAGCAGCTTCTGAATTTTCCCATCATTTTCATCAAACCAGTCTTGAAGTTTGCTGTCCCAAATGGATAAATGCAGTGCTATACACCAAATATCTGAAAGTTGCCCACTCCTTTTCTGTTCCATTGTTACCAGCTGTGTGTTGACTCAACTTAACTCTCCTAGTTGGCAACAAACTGTTCCCTCTCAGAGAAGTGCGCTAATGTATTGACATTAATTCTTCTAGTAGTCTTTTTGCCTTGGGGCCACTACTTTTATTAAATGCAAATATTCAATTTATTTGTCCTTTGTTCTGGAAGAGGACCATGACACTGAGGAAGGGATGCCATGATATGCAAGTGAGTTGGATTTAAGTGAGGGAGAGCTTGTGCAAGATCACCTGCTTCCCCTTCCCCTCCAGAGCCATCTGAGTTCATCAGTAAGATATAGATCAAGATGAGTGGAGATGCCCTCATTCAACTTGGAAAAGATAAGTCTATAAACAGTCCAGCACTCTGCACTGTCCATTGCCTTCCATCACTCTCACATCCTACTTATTTCTTCTCTTTAAACTCATAATTTATTATGTTTACAGCCAATGCAAGAGTGTATCCATGAAGTATTATTGTTGTTGAGAAAATGCTGAGATATACAAATGTTCAATAATAAATAGCCATTACTATTGCTGTTTCTAACTCCATTCCTCCCAAGGACATCCTGTCATATCTGGTAATCCGAGTCTACTCTAGCATTAAAGTCACCCAGAGTGATAAGCTTGTCCTCTTTTTGGAACATTAATAAGGGTCTCCAAGCCTTCCTAATTTTGTTTGACATCACCAAGGTTTGTCATGGTGGAAGTATAAGTACTGATGATGGTGACATGCCATTTCCCTGCAAGTGGCAGTCACATTATCATGAACCTGTCATCTCCTTTTGGAAGGCATGTGAGCGCTTGTTTATTAGATTAGTGTTGATTACAAAATCTATACCATCTTCATGACACTCTTTTCCACTGCAGTGACTCCAGAAAAACGGGTATCCAGCTTCTTTTTCAGTAGGCTGGCCTTAATTTGCCAGCCTTGTCTCATTAAGGGCTGTTATTTGGATGCGATACCAATTGAATTCTCTTGCAACAGAAGCAGTTTTCTTTCAGCTGTATTGGATTTTGTGTTGTTTATAAGTATATGCACATTCCAGGTACCAATGGGGAGCATAATCAACTTTGCATTAGTTTTTGTCCATTTTTTAGTGTTTCAACTTCAGGTAGGATCCCTGCCTGCTTCAGTAATCAGACCAGGAGTGGGTAAGCAGAAATTGTTTCAGGTACCTTTTCTAGGTACCCTTCATCAATATGGAAGTGAGCAATAATCCTTCAAAGTTGCTCAGACACTCAAGGAACTGCCAAATCCCACTGCTGTTTCCAGTGAGATGACCCACTGGCCTGAGTCCCTTGTGTGCAAGGTCATGACCACAGCTCCAGTGTATGTGCACCAGCTGCTTCATCACTCACCCATTGCCACGGGACTTTGAGGGTAGAAATGGTAAAATAGTATAGTGCTTTTGATTGGATTTAAGTGAGGCAGAATTGCTTTAAGTTGTAAACCTTACTCTCCCCTCCAGAGTCATCACTGCCCAGTAGCAGGACAGTCAAAATGACTGGTGATGACTCAAAATGCAATAGATGACCTTAGTGTCTTTGATGTTTAACCAAGCTCTAAGGGTTCCACAATACCTGCTTCACCTGCCTCGGTGGCAGTTGGAACAAATTGTGCTCATTTGCCAAGGGAAGTCTTTATATGATGAGGGTAGACACCTCCTAACTCACCATAGGGTGTGAGGCCTCTGGTTGCCTTCAGTCTGGCTTAGCCTGTCTGCCAAAATTATTTACAACTTCTTGGAGCCATAGGGTACAGTTAAGTAGATCAGGTGAACATACCCAGTTCTGTCCCCAATGAGGTTCATTATCAAACCCAGTTTCTATCCAGCTATAATCTCAAAACCCGTCATTTACAAATTTGCTTCAGTGAATTGTCTCCCTGACATGGGCATACCCTCCAAAAGTGCAGATCACAGCTTATCCACCCCTTCTCATCATATGAGGCTCTGGCTTATATCTTCCTACAAATCTTCCATCTATTTCAATTCAGTGTGTTGTCAACCTTTTCTTAGGTTGACAATAAATAATGTATATATACCAACAAAGCACAGTTTCTCCATTGGTTGGGTCCGGTCATTGTTATATGACAGACCCTCTTTATTATCTTAGATCTCTCTGATGGCATCTGTGATACTATTTTCCATAAAAATTTCTTTTAAAATTTATTGATGTATTTTTATATTATATTCATTTTCCAATGTATTATTCCCCATCTTCACCTAGAAGGCAATCTCAAATAACAAAGATAAAAAGTGGGGGAATTGTTTAGAAAAACTAACAAATCAAAAAAGCCTGAAATTATAATATCTCCCACCCCTTACAACCCAACCACACAGAAGTAGAGGTGCCTTCTAACATCTCTTTTTGTGGGTAAGAATGATCATTATCATTTCAAAGCATTCAATTTCAATTAGTTTTTGTACTTTCCCATTTGTGTTGTGGTAGTAGTTTAGTAGTTTCAGGCATTTCTGACTCTTTGTGACCCCCATGTGAGATTTTTTTTGGTAAAGATCACTGGAGTGGTTTGCTCTTTCTTTTTCTAGTTCATTTTTTATTGATGAGGAAACTGAGCCAAACATGGTCAAGTGACTTGCCCAGGTTCACTTAGCTGGTGTCAAAGGTAAATTTGAACTCAGAGCTTCCTGACTCCAGTCCTGGTACTTTATCTATTGTGCTCTGTATTATGGTTGTTATTGTAAACAGTTTTCCTGATTATGCTTAGTTTCCTTTTTATCGTTTCATTTAAGTTTTCTAATGATTCTCTTTATTCTTCATACCCATCTTGTCTCACACCAAAATCATATTCCATTCCATTCATTCGTGGACCATGATTTTGTTGGCCATTTCACAAGAGATGGACATCTACTTTGAGTTCTCTGCTATGACCAAAAATGATATTATGAATACTTCCATGTGTATATGTAGTCTTTGTTTTTGTTATTAACTTTTTTGAGGTATATACATAGCAATGAAATCTCTGGGTCAGAATAAAGGGTGTTTTAGTTAAGTTTTTTATCATAATTTAAAATTTTTATTTATATTTTATCCCAAAAGATAAAACCCACTCTTTGAAATGACACAGGATAAAATGGAAGCACCTCCTTGTTACAAAGTTGCAAAATCAAGAAAAAAAATGCACAAGCACAATAAATGATCTCAAAATGATTTTAAATATTTCCTGATGTATTGTATTTAGATGAGTGTAAATCAGATTCTAGCAGATTTCAGAGGTGAGGGAATCAGTTTTGTATTCCAATTGGAATTATAAATGAATGAGGAATTTTGTTCTGGTCCCTTTTGCAACTTCCTCAGTATCTGTATTTTTTGTTCTTTGTCTTTTGAAGAAGACAGTGTAAGGCTGCTGCCTTTTGGGACATGGATAAGGATCAAGAGCTTCCTTAACACACCCTCTGTCCACACAAGTTTGAGTTGGAGGAAACCCAACTTCCCACAACTTTTCAGGTGTGCTGGGAGGAATATACTAGAATTGGTGTCTTGAAAAAAGAGGCTAGTTTTCTCTTCTGGAATATTTTCATAATGAATTTCACATCCTTTATTTTTATGTCGGAGCCAGTTTTTCCCTCTTCTTTCTTCCATACCTCTTCAATGTGATAGGAATTTTGCAACATGGTCTTTTATCATCTTTAAAATGAAGATTCCCCAAATGCTTTTTTGATATATCAGGTCTTTATGACTGCTTAGTTTCTTTGTAGCAACTGATAAATATTCATCTTCTACTTAAAAGAGATTTTCTTCTGGCTCACATAGTAGAGAATCATCTCTCACATAAACTTATATTCTTCATGTTGGTAGATTAAACAATTCTGATAAATGAGCATTCACTTTTCTTTCTCATTTTGGACTTTTCTCTCTCTTATGCTCCTGCTTCTTAATTTTTAAAAGCATAGCTTCACTAATCAACACACAATCCATGCCCATAGTCTCACCACCTAATCTTGACTACCCTCCTTTATATCTATTATAGTAATATCCATTTTATATTGAGAAACATCTACTGCTGAAACTATAGATCTTCACTGGATACTTTCTAAGGATGATTTACCCTGATTATCTTGTAAAGAGATAAGTTGTAGAATTTGTGCTTCAGTTACTCTGCAAGGATTTAAGTGAAGACCTGGGGCAAGTTCATGTTGTTTGTGTTTCATCCTGCCTTTCATTTTTTTATTGGCTCATAACCAATAGCAACTTTCAGGCCATCAAAATGACACTGATTCTAGTCCTTTATGCAGAAGTAGATTTTGAAGGCAGGATTTTCTTTTATTTGTAGCTATATTTTTTCTTAAATCAGAATGATTTATTGTGGAACATAACAATGTATTCCTGGAAACAGAGCAGACCTCTGCTTTAATGTAGCTCCCATTTAAGTTTGTGACAAAAGGAAGATCCCTTGTAATGGGCTTGAAAGCATCAGGAGAAACCATTTGCCTAAATAAGTTTTTCTCAATCTCATTTCCTTGGGTTTTATTTCCATGAGGGTGATTAACTCAAAATTAATCAGGTTAAGGTTTTATCCATTACAGAGTCTCCATTGATTGAATGATGAGTACCCCTTTATCAGAATAGGTTTGGGGGCAATATTCACTTTCTTCTTCAGTCTTCCTTTTGAAAGCTTCTTTGCTTCCCAGTAGTTTCCATGGCACAACCCCCCTTTTTTTTCTCTCTTTTGGATTATCAGTCTCAATCTGTGTCATTAATTCATTTATATTCTTTCTCACAAGCATTTACTTAATGCAAGAATAGTGATCAATAAGGGTGCTTGTTTGAAAAACAAGATTAATGCATGTAACAAGACTAGTGTTTTCATATATTGATGTAGTTTTCTGTGGTCTGCAATTAGAAGTATTGCTGAGGACATTTGTTTTAAGATATTCCTTTTCCCCAGACTCTAAAAGAGAAATGGACAAGGTCATATTTAAGCCTAAGCCATTTTTTCATATTAGAATTAGTCCACAAAACAGGAGAAAATGCCTGAGCCACTCAGTCCGCTTTTGATGGAAACCTTGGAAAGGAATCTGAATGTTTCAAACCAATTTTTGTGGATTCTTGAAAGGATTATTTCTTGGGCATTGCTTCCCATTTTTAGTACAGTTCTTCAATAAGAAGATTCAAAGCACTTTGAGTGTCAGATTCTTCTTGAACACCAAGTCCAAGTGTTTCAGCAACAACTACAGCAAAGTTAAAGGATGGGTTTTTGATGGGTTAATGGTATCTTGGATATTGGTCCTAGTTGATAGTTTCATCACAAGTATCTGCTACGAGAATTTCACTTTCATAGTGGTTTTGATGCAATTGACTTGATGACTTTACATCTTTTGCTATTTCATTTGTACACAAAGTGTGCTTCAAATCAGTATATGGTTGCTCTCTATATTGCACTCTATATGTAGGTTGTGCTTTCTTCATAGTCAGTTAAGTCCATGAAATGAGAAAGTCTATATATGTGAATCAGGGAGGATTTCCTCCTCAGGCTTTGCTGCCTTATGCTAGTTGTTCTCAATTTTCTGATGTAATCAGAAAGTTTTGGGTTTTCATTTTCTTTTTGAAGGCATTCTTATAATTTATGAGTTCAGTGATAAGTTTAAGATTCTGGTATTGAAGGAACAGCTAGGTGATGCAGTAGTTAGAGCACTGGCCCTGGAATCAGGAAGACTTAAGAGTTCAAATCACTAATTAGATGCTTGGCACTTACTACCTCTATGATCCTGGACAAGTCAATTCCCCCTATTGCCTTAAAAAATTATTGCCATTTTCTTTTTTTGAGAATCCATATCTTTTTTTTTAAACAGGGGAAAATATATGTAAATCCAATATAGGCATACATATGTATGTAATTATCTTGATTTTCAAGGAAAATCAGATCAAAAAGGAAAAATGAGAAAGAAAATAAAATTTAGCAAACAAAAACAAAAGAAGTGAAAATGCTATGTTGTGATCCACACTCAGTTCCCATAGTCCTCTCTTTGGGTGTAGATGGTTCTCTTCATCACAAGATCATTGTAACTGGCCTGAATCATCTTGTTGAGAAGAGCTACATGCATCAGAATTTATCATTGTATAATCTTGTTTCTGTGTAGGATAATCTGGTTCTGCTCATTTCACTTAGCATCAGTTCCTGTAAGACTCTCCACCCTCTGAAATCATCCTGCTCATCATTTCTTATAGAACAATATTATTCTAATAACATTCATATACCATAACTTATTCAGCCATTCCCCAACGGATGGGCATCCACTCAGTTTCCAGTTTCTTGCCACTACAGAAAGGGCTCCCTTTCCCTCCTTTAAGATCTCTTTGGGATATAGGCCCAGTAAAAACACTGCTGGATTAAAGGGTATTCACAATTTGATAACATTTTGAGCATAGTTTTAAATTGCTCTACAGAATAGCTGGATCCATTCACAGTTCCACCAACAATGTATCCGTTTTCCCACATCCCCTTCAACATTCATCATTATCAGTTCCTGTCATCTTGGCCAATCTGAGAGGTGTATAGTGGTTCCTCAGAGTTGTCTTAATTTGCATTTCTCTGATCAGTAGTGATTTAGAACACCTTTTCATATGACTAGAGATGGTTTCAATTTCTTTGTCTGAAAATTCTGTTCATATTCTTTAACCATTTATCAGTTGGAGAATTTGCCAGATATTTTCAAACTCCTCTTGTCTATTCCTCTTCAGTCATTAACACAACAGTCACATAGCACTGCTCTTAACGATATTTGAAAACTTAAATGGTGTCACAAAGGACTTTCTGTTGCTTTCTCACTTGTTGAGTTTTGATGAACAAACTTCCAATTTTTGTGCACCTAAAATCCATTCCTTTTTCAGCTTGATTATTTTGATCTGTAAAGTTTGTATTTCAAAGCCTTAGCGCTAAAAGGCTAAGGTCTCCTTTAAGGAGACCTTAAGGTCTCTGCATCTGGGGCCATCTTGCCATGGACCCAGAAGGCTGGGGAATAAAGGAAAGCAGGCTGGTGATTTTGTACAGCCCTTTCTTGGCACTCAATTCACTTGTATGTCACGGTATCACCTCCCCGATGTCATGGATGCCTTCCACAACAAAGAACAAATAACAGTAATCTTGGTCAGGACTCGCCTTCAGGTTTGTGCAGTTTTTGTGGAAATTCCCCAGCAGCCCTACTGCTGTTGGCAATGTCCACCTTGCTTTCTCTAGTCCCAGGGCTCTCACCTGGCAATCACATTACACGGTTAGGAAGTTGTTGAGGAAGAGGTTGAAGACTGTTGGGACACCCCAGCGCGCGCTGCTGGGGGGAAGGAGAGAGGTTCTCTCTGTCCCACCGGAAGTGAGGGAAGTCGGGGCAAGAGGGACGGAGAGATCCGGGTACCGCGAGGCAACCGGACTCCATGCGAAACCTCTGGGCTCCTGCAGAACCGAGAAGCGTCTCGGTAAAGTAGAAGAACTGGTCCATTTGGGGCGGGGGAGTGGTGGCGGGGTGTGAGCCGTGGGCTTTCACTACTTCCACACTCTCACCACTCCCCGAATTCTCCTGCGTCCCAGCCGGGTGTCTTGGGGCAGTCCTCACTTTTGCTGAGTAGGCAAAGATTAGTCTTTTTTTTTTTTTTTTTTTTTAAAGCTTTTTATTTACAAAACATATGCAAGAAAAATCAGATCGGAAAGCTCGGTTGAGAATGCTGTGATTCTCACTCTCTCTGTTGATGTTTGCTTGCATATTGTTTTCCTTCTCGGGTTTTTTTTTTTTTTTCTTTCTTGATCTGATTTTTCTTGTGCAGCAAGGTAACTATACAAATATGTCTACCTATATCAGATTTAACATTAATTTTAACATATTTAAGATGCCAGCTAGCAGAGGGGGTGAGGGGAAGAGGGGAAATTTGCAACAGAAGATTTTGCAAGGGTCAATATTGAAAAAATTACCCATGCATATGTTTTGTAAATAAAAAGTTTTAATAAAAAAAAGAAAAGGAGTGAGTATGCAAGAGACAGTCAATGGCTTGGAAAAGGAAGGCAATTCCTTAAAAAATACAATTTCCCAAATGCAAAAAAGAAAAAAATCCATCGATGAAAGCAGCACCTTTAAAAAGTAGAATTGATCAAATGGAAACATATACAAAAGCTAACTGAAGACAATCACACATTAAAAACTAGAAAGGGACAAATGGAAGCTAATGACTCTGAGACATCAAGAAGGAATCAAATAAACAGGTTCTTTTAGTACCTATGGATTTCCATAATGTGAGGGTTATAAGAACCCTTAGAAATATAGCTTAAATTGACCCAATTTTGCATAAACAAAAAAGGTAGTATAAAGTTTAGTAATTCTTAATGGTCTTTTTGTTTTGTTTTTTCAGTAACAAAGAAGTTGAGTTTTGCTTTTATTTCCCCTCTCTCCAATGGTATCTTCTATTTTTTTAATTACCTTATATGTGTCTCAATGGCCTCAAAATTGTTTTGACTCCTTTCCATACAGATCCATGGAAGAATACATCTTTGTCTAATCTGATTGCTTTTCCAATCTTTAGTAATACTTTTACTTCCTCTATTAATATATCTAATACCATAATTTTAGAATCCAAGTCTGATAGTTCTACTAATGTAAAAAATAAAAATAAATAAATGAAAATGCTATGTTGTAGTCCATACTTAGTTCCCACAATCCTTTCTCTTCATCACTGAACAATTGGAACTAGTTTGAATCATCTCGTTGTTGAAGAGAGCTGTGTCCATCAGAACTGATCATCTTATAATCTTGTCACTATTGGAGGATGGCTTGAATTCTTATAATTTTGAGTCAATTCTCTATATAGTTTAGAAATGAGGCCTTTATCAGAACCTTTGAATGTAAAAAATGTTTTCCCACCTTATTGCTTCCCTTCTAATCTTGTTTGCATTAGTTTTGTTTGTACAAAAACCTTTTAACTTAATGTAATCAAAATTATCTATCTGGTGTTCAGTTATGAATTCTAGTTCTTCTTTGAACACCAGTTCCTTCCTTCTCCACAGATCTGAGCGGTAAACTATCCTATCTTCCTCTAATTTGCTTATAATATCACTCTATGTCTAAATCATGAACTCACTTAGATCTTATCTTGGTATGTGGTGTTAACTGTGGGTCAAGCCCTAATGTCTTCTATAACTAAGTTAGTCTTAAATAAAATTCCAAATTGCTTTATAGAACCATAGGACATGTTCTAGCCTTTACCAACCGATGGGTTGGTTTTGTAGGAAAGTGAAAAATGTCTGCTTCAATGTGCCCTCAAGAGTTCATTAGTTCTCTCCCTGCAGGTGGATAGGATTTTTCATCATTATCATTAAGTCACCTCCAGATTGTTTTGAGAATTATTGTTTTATAAAGCTATTTAAAATCTAGTCCACCTTTTTTCACTGATTCTCTTAACTTTTTGTCAAAATGAATTTTGTTATTCCTTTTTCTAGCTCTGTAAATAATTATTCGGTAGTTTGTTATGACCATGAATGAATAAGTTAATTAAATTACATAGTGTTATTTTTATCATGTTGGCTTGGCCTATTCATGAAGGATTAATATTTTTCCAGTTGCTTTGATCTGCCTTTATTTATGTGAAGGCTGTTTCATAATTGTCTTCATATAATCCCTGGTTTTATTTTAGCAAGTAGACTGCCATATATCTTATATTGTCTGCAGTTATTTTAATGGAATTTCTCTTTCTATCTCTTCCTGCTTGGTCTTATTAGTAGTATATAAAAATGTTAATGATTTATGTGGGTTTATTTTATTTTCTTTTCTTTTATTTTATTTTTTGAGGCTAGGGTTAAGTGACTTGCCCAGGGTCACACAGCTAGGAAGTGTTAAGTGTCTGAGACCAGATTTGAACTCGAGTCCTCCTGAATTCAGGGCTGGTGCTCTATCCACTGCGTTACCTTGCTGCCCCTGTGGGTTTATTTTATATCCTGCAAATTTGCCAATGTTGTTCATCTTGTTTTTTTAGTTGATTCTTTTGGTTTCTCTAAATATGTGATCATACCATCTGCAAAGAGTAATATCATTTTGTTTCTTTAATTCCTACTTTATTACTTTTTTTTCTTGAATCACTGTGATAGCTAGCATTGCTGATACAATACTGAATAATAGTAGGGATCTTGGACAGCCTCGTTTAGTCCTGATCTTATTGTGAATGCTTCTAACTTATCCCCATTGCACATAGTACTTGCAATGATTGATTTTAGTTTAAATGCTACTTATTATTTTAAGAAAGACTCCATCAATTTCTGTGCTTTTTAGTGCTTTATTAGGAATGGGTGTTTTATTTTGTCAAAGCCTTTGTCCACATCTATCATTAGAATGTGATTTTTGCTTTTTTTGTTTTTGAATGATCAATTATTCTGATAGTTTTCTTATATCAAACTAGCCTTGTATTCCTTGTATAAATTCTATCTGGTCATAGTGTATGATCTTTGTGATATATTGCTGTAATCTTCTTTCTAGTGTTTTGTTTAAAACTTTGGCATCAACCTTCAGTAGGAACTTGGTCTATAGTTTGCTTTCTCTGTTTTTGCTCTTCCTGGTTTAGGTATCAAAACCGTATAAAGAATGAAAGGAATAAAAGGTAGACCTAATTCTTTACCTATTTTTTCAAATAGTTTATATAATATTGGGACTAATTGTCCTTAAAATGTTTCATATAAGTCACTTGTAAATCTATCTGGTCTAGGGGACTTCTTAAAATCACTGACAACTTGTTCAATTTATTTTTCTGATATAGGGTTAAGTATTTGATTTCCTCTTCAACCAATTCTTTCATACTTATTAAAATATAATTTCCTTTTTAATGGGTGATATTTGGTGCTCTGAATGACCAGTGCCTTCCAACTCTTTTTCTGAAGTTTTTTTATGACAAAGATGTGAGGCCCTTCTGCCATTGGCCCCTCCCATCTCTTCATCCTAAACTACATTCTCTGACATCTTTTTCACTGTTCTCCATTTTACCTGCAATTGCAATGAATTATTCAAATTTTAAAGCATATGTTAATTTAACTTGGAATATCATATCTAGTTCTTTGTTGAACTTTGTACCTTCTCAATCTCTAAAATACATGATCTCTAAAATATATGTTGATACATATTTTGTTGAAATTTTTCTTTAGTAGTTTTTAGAAGGGCTTTTCCAAAGTGCTGCAATTAAAGACTGACCCAGGGTTTCATGAAATTTGTTAGTCATTGCCTTTTGAGACTTGGTGAATTTAGCTCTACCAGTGCCATTTTTTGTGTGTTTTCAAAGGAAAACTGAATGCCATCTCTTCATTTAGTTGTCAGTTCTCTTTGCTTTATGGTTTCATTTTTATTGTGAATGCCATGATTAATATGATTCTGTTTTTCTAGGTAGATGTCCACTCATTAGTCAGGTAACAACTTGTTAATTTTTGGAAATAGGAAAAAATGATTTTATGATTTTTAGTTTTCTCTTTCCCATTTCCCCCATCAATATTTTCTACCATTCTGCCACCATCATTGCTGAAGCTCTAAATAATCACACTTAATGGGATTGTCTTCTGTTTTTCTTTGTTTCATGGGTTGCTCTGATCTGAGAAAGCATTACCTCAACAAAAAAATGGGAAAGTCTCAAGGAGGGGTGGATTTAGAGGTGAGGCTAATGAGTGAAATTGGGCTTGGGGTTTGAGGTGCCTGGAGGGAAGTGGTAGAACAAAAGCTTCAGAAAGGCATGGACTATATGTCTTTACATACCTAGAATCTAGCAGAGTGCCTGACACATTAGTAAATGCTTGTTTATTGATTGGTCAGTAGGAAGTTCTAGCAGGGAACTAGTCATATGAGATTACAATTGAGAAAGGAGAATAAGACTGAGCATATAGGTCACAGATAATAATTAACCCAGAAGCATAGATGAGATGAACAAAAAAAAAGCAAAAAAATAACAACAACAACAACAACAACCACAACCACAACAACAACAACTCTTCAAAAAAGAACTTAAAGAATGTACAGAGAAAAGGTGACCCAGAACAGAATATGAAAGATGTTGTGTTACAAAAAATCAGGAAGCAGAAATTATCACAAATTAGTAAAAAAAAATTGTCATATACAGTAGCTAGAATGCTTATATGAAGGTAGTTTATGAGAAAAACTATAAAATTCTCTTAAATTGTCCCATTTTTTACATCTCAAGGTAAACAATCTGGTTTCTTCTCTTTACCAAACAATTATGTCAATATTGATGCAATTGTTTTTCTTAGAACAGAGTAGAACCATTGTTTTTGAGATCATCTAGAGTTTATTTGTATTCATAATTCAGCAATTTTCATAGCTACTTTATTGCCTTTTTATGTTTTGTAACCATGTGGGTCATCATGAATTACTTTCCCTTATTATGATATTCTGTTATAGTTATACACATAAAATTTAACTCTTCAATTTCTCAATTTGAAACTATTAATAGTCTCACAATTTTCTACTAATTCTCTAAGCAATTTGTCTGACTAGAAATTATATTCTATTTGTGGAATAGGTAACAGATTCATAACACAGAGAGAATTAATAAAATAACCAAAATCACAATAGGAAGAATAAATAAATTCAATGTGCTTTTAGCTTTAGGGGTGTCAAAGCCTTTGGCAGCCTCCACAATCTGTTTCTTCAGATTCTGGTTAGTATCTCTTGTACATATATCAGGCATTTGTGAATAGATGAGGAAAAGCTTGTGGAGGTATTTCCTTGAGCTTTCTGGATTTCAGGTCACTTGTGGAGATTCTCGAGGTAAATTTGCTAAAGTTTCCTAGTTATAAGACTTGGTATCATTTAGTGAAAACCTGACAAAATATAATCAGATTGGTCTTCCAAGAATTAATCATATGATAAAAAAATCAGTTCAGACTTTATGGAGCTGATAGGAAGAACAACATTAAAGTGGGCTACTCAGTAAGGTCTTATTTTTTAATCCATTATAGCATTTCAGAGATGGTTGACTTTTGCAAAAACAAGATTGATTTTTTTAAAATTACAGTTTTAATTTGGTTAGAGAAATTTGCTATAAAAAGAAGGATTTTGGTTGTGACAGCACTGAGGCTTTTCTTCTAAGCATAACGTTGTGACCTCTTACAGAGTCACTTATCATAAGCATTAATAAGATAAGCATCCTTAGTTCTATTAGATTTCAGGTAAGAGTCAGGTTTGGTTTTTTTGGTAACAGCCAGTTATATAGAAAAGTTCCACATTATTCACAAAGTATAATGCCCAGACTCAGAATTAACTAGGTGGGAAATATTCCTGCTCAAAAAAAGAAAGAAAGAACACAAAAGGAAATTAAGTCAAGAGGATTCTGCCATTATTTTGCTAGGCTGTTATCTTATCCTTTCCAGGCACAAATCTCTAACAGGCCCAACCCTAACCCTATCCCTAACCCTAATCTTAACCACCTATAACAGTTTTCAGATCTTATGCCCTGTGAGTAGTTCATGACATATTCTTTGAATGGTAGATTACTATTATTTGCAGTAATTCAGACTACTATATCTGAACTCAAAACTCAGAACAACACTAAATTGCAGTTCCAAAATTTTACCTCAATTTTTACCTCAAATATTTTACCTCAAATAACAAGTTTCATTAATCATAGCATAAAAAATTGACACTGTTCTTTTTTGTTACTTAAAAACTCATCCTGAGGGGGAAAAAACCTAATCATTAGAATTGTTTTAAAAATCACATTGTAGAATTCCACATAGACAATGAATATATAATATATAGCTATTTACTGTTAAGTCTCCAGAGTAACAAATTTTCTTCTGGTAAGGTACTTAACATATTAACATATTATATATTATTATATATATATAAATATATTATATTATATATCATAATGTAATATAATGTATTATATATTATAATATATAATATATTAATTCCTTAAGGCAAAATAAAATTTTAAGAAAATTTGACTTAAGATGTAACTTCAATATACACTATTCTGGGTATAATTCCCAAATTTTCATTATCACAGATGAGCATATAAATCATTTCTATACTCTAAGTAAATTTGTAAGTCCTCTCTTCACATTTTGGAGTGAATGTTGTGATGAAAGAGTGGATTCCAAATTCTCAGTAACCCGATTCCTTATTTCAGAATTTTATAACATTTAGCAAGTTCTTTTAAAGGGCAGATAAAAACCTGGGAAGTTTAAAGATGAGATTTTACAAGGTTGTTTTTTGTTTTTTTTTAACATACTTATTCCGTATAATCAGTAATTATTCTTTTTAAAGCAAAATATACTCAATTAAATATTTGATGGTTTTAACATTATGACAATAGCTTCTAATAATGTAATTAACAGCATACTATTAAATGAAATTAATTTCTAATGATACAATTGTATCATCCTCTTAACAGCATTTCTTAGACAATAGTTTCCAAATTTTCACTATATCATATAATTTAGAAATAGGATCATAATAAACTCATGGTTTATAAAGGCAACCAATGAACAGTCATAGAACATGAAGACAAGAGATGACAGGGCAGAAGGCAGTGTCCACTACCAAATTAAGCCTGTGAAGGGAGGAAAGAAAGCCTAGAACAAGGATAGTGGTCTAGGCAAGGAGGGAAGGTGGAGGTTCTGGCTGTCACAGAGAGGGCAAAGGATAGGTACTGCTAGAGAGAAGCAGAGAGAAAGCTACCAGAAGAGGAGCTTTAGATCAGACAGGAGAATTCCAAAGACTGAGATCATGGAGTGATGAATGTCAGTGATGATGATCTACTGCTTTGGTGGATGGCTGAGGTGGAGTGAAGGTGAATGAATGTCCTGGGACTTTGGGGAATCGGTGAACTGGGAAGAACAGCTATTGAAAGAGATGTCAAAGAGAAGATTGCCCAATAAGACTCCTAAGTCTATTTTGAATGCACTGCTTTCTAATCACCTTTCTCCCAAAAGATATTCTTGCACATTCCTGTACAAACAAAATCGCTTTTAAAAATGTGATGCCAGGAGCAGCTAGGGGGCGCAGTGGATAGAGCACCAGCCCTGAAGTCAGGAGGACCTGAGTTCAAATCTCATTCAGACACTTAACACTCCCTAGTTGTGTGACCCTGGGCAAGTCACTTAAGCCCAATTGCCTCAGGGGGAAAAATCTGATGCCAGAGTTTGGCATTCATTCCCATTACAAGGTGCCTTGAATAGGTAAGTGTACATTTGCTACATTCTCTATCACTCTAGAGACTTTTTGCAGGAGCTGATCAAAGTGATTTATATGGAGCATTCTGATAATATGTGTGTCTCTCCCTCTTCCCCACCAATAGAGTGACCGACTTCTGATCAAAGGTGGGAAGATAGTCAACGATGATCAGTCATTCTATGCTGATGTATATTTGGAAGATGGCTTGATAAAGTAAGTTTCTGTGAAAACCTGTTTGCTTTTCAATCAACGTAATTAAAAGAAAATCTCTCATCCCCTCTCCCTACATAATTTTTTTGGTCCCTGGACCAGGGATCTATACATCCAAAGTTTGGGAAAGATGCCAAAGGTTTGCAGGCTTTGTTAAAATGGCTAAATGCAAAAGTCCATTTTCCTGGTGAATGAAAAAAGAGGTCCGGGCTCCTGCTTAGTGAGGAAGCGGCAGAATTCAGTAGATTTGGAGTCAGAAGAAACATAAATTTAGCCCTGATGTGGACAAGTCATTTAATGTCTGTGTGCATCCATAAGGAGTAAGTGAAAACAGAAAGCAGAGACAGAAAGAGATAGAGCTAGAGAGACAAAGACAAGAGAGAGACAGAGAGAAAGACACAAAGACAGCTCGTGACTAACCCTAGCTCCTAGGCTCCTCTGCTGTGACAAGCTGGGATCCTGCCTCCTGCTCCCCGGGCCGGGGTGTGGGGAAGCAGGAGAGGAGCTGCGTCCGGGGCTGTGAAGGTCTCCGGGCTTCTTGGGTGGGTCAGGTTTCTGTGGTCGCAGTGAGATGAAGAGGTCTAGTATGTCTGTACCGTATAAGGAGCTTCCGGGGTGCTAAGGGAGGGAAGGGCAGAATCATGATGGGACAGAAGCCGGCTGACATGGGGGGTCATGAAGAAGCAGGGATCGGGGAGGGACAGAGGGGGTTGGCAACCATGCATGAAGAGAAGAAATCCTTGAAGGGAGGGGGGAGAGTTGGCCGGCCACAGGATTCAGTCTACCACGACGTACTTTCTCCCTATGAGAGGGGAAAAAAGCATTGGTTAAATATGAACTATCTGCTAAGCAGTGTGCCCCCCACAAAAAGGAGAATCTCGGATCCCAAAGAGTTCAAATAACCCATAAAGGGGAGCAGGGGCTCATTTTATCCCACCCACTGTGTGGGGGACACTGAAGTTCCTTGGCCGGGATCAGTTCTGGGGGATAAGGAAGCCTTTCCCCTGGTTATGGGCTTGAGGCTTTCTGCATCCTCTCTAACCACTAGGATGGGGCCGCCTCCAAGCAATTCTGAGGAGGGTCACCCTCGCAGGGTCGGAAGTCAGGAGCAGCAACGGAGGGGCTAGTCCTGAAAGCCCCTGGAGCCGGGGGGTCCTACTGCACAGGGTCCCAGCCCAGAGGCTAATTTGAAGTTGGTGGGTCTGGCTTGGAGTCTGAGCTCTGCCAGTCACTGCCCGGTGACTTTGGAGAAGCCCCTTCCCCTCTCTTCTGCGAAATGAGGAGCCTTCACCCCATTCCCCTCCCCCCTGAGTTCCGGCAGGTCCTGCTTATAGCCTTCCCTGAGGATTTGGTGTCTGTCCTCCCAGCACCAGCTTTGCTCATTAAGGAAAGGCTTCCCAAGGGAGGGGAGAAAAGCTGCCAGCAGGGCGGGAGCTTGGACGCTTCAAGGGAGCCAGGGACAGGGAGGAGCCCAGGCGGCGGACCCAGGGACAGGGAGGAGCCTAGGCGGCGGACCCAGGGACAGGGAGCCAGGGACAGGGAGGAGCCCAGGCGGCGGACCCAGGGACAGGGAGCCAGGGACAGGGAGGAGCCCAGGCGGCGGACCCAGGGACAGGGAGGAGCCCAGGCGGCGGACCCAGGGACAGGGAGCCAGGGACAGGGAGGAGCCCAGGCGGCGGACCCAGGGACAGGGAGCCAGGGACAGGGAGGAGCCCAGGCGGCGGACCCAGGGACAGGGAGCCAGGGACAGGGAGGAGCCCAGGCGGCGGACCCAGGGACAGGGAGCCAGGGACAGGGAGGAGCCTAGGTGGCGGACCCAGGGACAGGGAGCCAGGGACAGGGAGGAGCCCAGGGGGCGGACCCAGGGACAGGGAGCCAGGGACAGGGAGGAGCCCAGGCGGCTCTCTTCCGGAGCCACCATGTCCGGGGTGGGACAGAGTCAAGTTCTGAGATGCAGTGGATGACCCTGGGGCCTTGGATGTCTGACTAAGTGCTGAGCGCTCCTCTCCACCCGCTTCCCCCACCTTCACGGCCACCGGGGCACTGTTCTCCTCCACCCATTCCACCAGGGGAAGCTTTACATGCTTGGGGTGGACACCCCCTACCTCACCAAAGGGTTTGAGAGCCCTCGGCTCCCCCCAGTCTGGTTTAGCCCATCTGCCAAAACGCTTTACCAGTTTGTGGCCGCTGAGCGTGCTGCAGCTTCTTGGAGCCGCGGGTGAGTGTCAGGTGGATCAGGTAGATGCCCAAGGTGAAAAGCAGCCATCCCACCAAAGGTACTAGTTTTCCCTAAACACCCCGCACCCCAAGAATCCCAGCAATGACCCACTGGTTCCTAAGCTAGGAGAAAAGGCGGCTTTGCTGAAGGAATTTTGATTAGGGTTTGAGTCCTGACCTGAGTGGGCAGAGACCAGAGGGCCTGAGACAGCTCGGCAGAGTGGGCAGAGAACTATGGCCAAATCCTTGTTCAGACACCTACTAGCTGGACAAGCCACCTAACCTTGGTTAGCTTCAGCTTGCCCATCTGTAAAATGGGAATGAGAGCACTTCCCAGGTTTCTCGTGAAGAACAAATGCAATGATGTATAGAAAGAGCTCGGCAAACTTAAAAGCGCTTTAGGAATATTTTCCTTGTTCTCTGGCCAGGGCTTTGCACGGAGATGGGAAACCGTGGGTCCCTGATGTGCAGGATGGGGAGGAGGAGAAAGTGCGACCAGATGCTCAGGGCCCGCCCCGACCGCCTCCTGGAGACCCCAAGCTCTTTCCCTGTGACCCAGAGCTCACCCCCACACGCCGTCACCGCTCTCCTCTCACACATGGCCACAGGAGTCTCTGGCAGCGGACCCTTTATAATCAGAAGTCCTCACCTTTTCTTTTCAGACAAATTGGAGAAAACCTCATTGTTCCCGGAGGCATCAAAATCATCGATGCCTACGGCCTGCTGGTCCTGCCCGGCGGAATCGACGTCCACACGCGGCTGCAGGTCTCCTTCATGGGAATGAGCTCTGCCGATGATTTCCATCACGGCACCAAGGCCGCCCTAGCCGGAGGAACCACGATGATCTGTAAGTGTGCCTGTGTGCGGGGTGCTTACCTTGAGTCCTCCCATTCTGCTCTGTGGGCTGCTCCTCGTACCCTCACCCCTCCATGAACGGCTTCATTTCTGGAGAGTCGGGGGGCCGGGGGCCGCACAGGTCTTCCATGTGCCGGGGACTCACCCTTGCAGTCATCCTCAACTCCCTCTTTTCTGTCTCCTCCCAAATCCAGGCACCTAGACTCACTTACCTGCTGACCTCTGCTCACATGGGCTCTGCTCGCCCTCATCTGGGCTAGTTGTAGACCCCAATACTAGCCCTCAGACTTGCCCCCCAGCCCAAATCACCCTCCTCCAAATCAGTCTTCCTAAGCCATAGACTATTCCAGCTGTTGCTCACATTCTTCCACGGAAAAGCTGTTCCCCATCACCTACCAGGGGCATCCTTGGTTTCAGAGGTGCCCCCGTGGGACTGCACTTTGCATGTTTCAGGCTTCTTTCTCACTCCCCTTTCTGTGTTCCAGGGAGATTGACCCCTCCCATCTCCTTCCCGCCTCTGTCCTTCTGTCTCCCATCCCTCTGCCTTTGCCCAGATGGCCCGGATAGCCCCCTCCTCATGTCTCCTGCCCTTCCTGGAGACCTTGGTTAGCTTCCTTCCTACCCAAGCGCAGGGGCCACCTCCCTGCAAACCTTTTGGGACACCTGAATCACTCTTGCTTTTCCTTCCTTGACCCGCTCTGGGCTGCTTCCCTGTGGAGTCGGCGTGCCTTACTTGCAGAGAGAAAATCAGCTCTTTGGGCTCAGAGTTTGCCCATGTTTGTTTTTGCACCTCAGACAATGCAGCCAATTCATACTCAATAGAAACGACTAGCCAGGAAGACCACGACCCCCAAGTCCACCTTGTGAGCCAGTGGCTCCAAGGAAGACACGTTTCCGGCCCACTTTCCCTTTTCTTCTTCAAAAATTGTACTATGTCCTACCGCTTAGTGACTGTGTGATCTCAAGCCTCAGTTTCCTCATCTGTGAAATAAGAGATTGGTTAATGGGCAATGGTTGTTGTCTTTTGTCCTCAAAGAGAATCAAAATGATATATGCTAGAGTCCAGTTCCAGTGTGTCCAACTATGGCTGGTCAGACCAAGCTTGGAATGCTACAGGCTGGACACAAATAGTCCCTGGGAACATTTTGGAGGGGCTTCTCTAACTTTGCACATCTCATGTTTCTTTTGGGCTAACTCGATTCGGCTCAGCTTATAGAGCACGGCATCCTCTCTGATGAGGGCACGCCATGCTGGGTGGTCCTATCCAGGGTCTCCCATGTCACACAATCAATTTTAAAGTTCTTAAGAGAGACCTTGAGAATATCACTTTTTCTGACCAACTTGTGAGCGCTTGCCCTGTGTGAGTTCTCCGTAAAATAATCTTTTTGGCAACTGTACATTTGGCATTCCAACAACATGGCCACCTGACGGCGTCGTGCTCTCTGCAGGAGGGTTGGAATTCTGGGCAGTTTGGTTTGAGAAAGGACCTCAGTGTCCATGTTCCATCCCGCCAGGGGATCTTCAGACTCTTCCTGAGACGCCCTAATGGAAGCCATTCAGTTTCCTGCCATGGCGCTGGTACATTCTCCAGGTTTCCCAGTCATACACCAAAGGGATCAACCCAAGGGCCCTGTAGACCTCCAGTCTGGTAGTCCGTCTAATCCCTCTCCTCTCCCACACTTTCCTTCGGAGCCCCCAACCACTGAGCTAGCTCTGGCAACGTGAGTGTCCATCTCGTTATCAGTGTGGACATCTCTGGAAAGTAGGCTGCCAAGGTAAGCGGACTTACCCACAGCATCCAGAACTTTGCCATTTGCTGTAGCTGGTGGTTCTCATATGGATGGGGCCAAAGCCTTTGGTTAGATCTACAAGTGTTGTATACAGACTTCTGTTCTGCTCCCGGCATTTCCCCTGGAGTTGCCGGTCAGCAAACGCCATGTTGACTGTTCCTCAGCCGCTTCTGGCTCTCAAGTAGATGGCCTTCTGACAGATGTAGGTCAGCCTATTCAGGAGGTTGTGTTGGCGAGACTCTTGCCAGCAAAGACTGAGACGTCCCCTCCTCCCCCCATGATTGTCACAGGACAATCTATTCCCGTTACCTTTACAAAGATGGACAATGGAGGCGAACTTGAACTCCGTCTCTCCTGAGGGCCAGAGAGTCAGTCCCACCCCAAAGCAGGGAGAGGATAAAGGTCCGTCCCTTCTCCAAAGGGTTCCTGGATGGAAGCTCGCTCTGCTGTGGAGCATTGAACATTTCACCTGCAGAGATGTAGCAAACACTTGCGTTTCTGCTGCAGACTTGCCACCTCTCTTAGTCCTTCCAGGATTAGGCCCTTAAGGAATTAGTCGTGAAAATTAAGCAACAGGTGAAAAATTGGGGGGGAAATGAGCATACCCTGAAGCACACACTCAGCTCACTGCTTCTGGTGAGCTTCAAACCATGTGGCTTCCTGGCCATGAGGCAGACCATCCCTCGCCCCAGAGCCCCGTTAGAGCTCCATTAGCCCCTTCAGCCTCCTCTCAGGAGCTGGCTGATCCAGCAGTAGACACACTGGGGCCCTAGCCCCAGCTGGGACAGGGAAGGCCTGAGGCTGACAGCCACTGGGTTTTTTTCTCCTTCAGTGGACCACGTGCTCCCTGAACCTGGGGTGAACCTGCTCACTGCCTATGACCAGTGGCGAGAAGCTGCCGACGGCAAATCGTGCTGCGATTACTCCCTGCACATCGACATCACCCGCTGGCATGAGAGTCTCAGGGAGGAGCTGGAGGCCTTGGTGAAAGACAAAGGTGAGGAGGTCAGGTTCATGGTCAGGGTCAGTGCCTTGGGGTGGGACAGGCCGGTCGCCTCCTCTGAATCTCAGGGCACAGCCCAGAATGGGGTTACTGTCCGTGCCTGGTACCCCACGGTTACACACTGACCACGTCTCTGGGCCCAAGTACTACAGTGAGATGTGTTAGCTGGAGGAGAAATAGAGCTTGGCTCTATCAGTCACTAACACTGTATCATGAGTTAGGTGGTTTGGGTTTCTTAATGTTGTTCTCCTACCTGGTGTGCACAGCAAGGTCAGGAATGCAAGAACAGCAGCACAACTTCAGAACTTAATGGGATGATCCTTAGTGCAGCGATAGCAAGTCAGGAAAATTCAGGGCCCATGCAAGAGATCAGGATAAATCACGATCCCCATGGAAGCCCCTGCTCCTTGCCTTTGAGAGCGAGTGAGACTGACTGAAGGTGAGTTTGCTCTTGTTCAACTACGGCCCTGTCGAAACTAGTAAAGAGATCAGCATCATGAGAGCTGAGATCCAAAGAGCCCTTCCCCCACAAAATGAATGTTGCTTTCCAGCCATAGTGTCCACTTCAATTCACCGAAACACAAGCCAAGAGTGTTCACAAGGGGCTGGTGTGCTAAAAAGGGCCATCCACAGCCAGGCAAAAAAACCAAGGCTGGCTCATGTGTCTTGCTTGCGCCCCTAAGAAATGAGGCAGAGCAACTGGAAGGCAAGCAGAAAGCCCAAAGTAGAACTCACTAAACAGCCTTCCAGCAGCATTCAGGCTTAGAGTTCAGAGGAGGAGGAAATCCCCCCGGCGTCCCTGCTGCAGCCCCTGCAGTTTGGTGCCTGTGAGGAGTGGAGGATATGGGGGGGTGCAAGATGGGATCCCACGGATGATACTGATGAAATGGGACTCATCTCCAGCTCGGATTTCAAGACTGGAAAAAACTGCTCTGGTCACTTTCATGCTTAGGCTGGGTGTGAACTGAGCCCCTGCCAAAGAAATGGAGCTGGTGGAGGGAAAATCATGTGGAAGAGAGATTAACCTTGTTCTGCTTAGTCTCCAATAGCAGAACAAGGAGAAGCATGTGAAAAAGCTCTAGCTTGGATGTCAGGAGACATTCCAGGAGAGCTCAGAGCTGTCCCCATGAGACTCTTTCGAAGGTATCTCACCCCAGGAGAGCTCAAAGCTGTCCCCGTGAGACTCTTTCAAAGGTATCTCACCTCAGGAGAGCTCAGAGCCGTCCCCTTGGGACACCTTCAAAGTTCTGGGAGGTTTTCAAGCCAAAATTGAATGAACATCCCCACCTATGGTGAGTTCACTTGGTGGTTAGGCATAGGCCTCAGAGCTCCCCTACGCTGAGCTTTGTCTGGCACAGGCTTTGTTTGAAAGCAAGCTAATCGGCCGTCACTAACAAGTATCTCCTCAACCTAGTAAAGACATGAAATGACTGGTTCTTTCTGTGTCATTTTCAGGTGTGAACTCCTTCCAAGTTTTCATGGCCTACAAAGACAAATACCAGTGTACTGATGGCCAGGTAACTTTCACTTAAAATAGAACTTGGCAAAGGAAAAATGTTCTTAAGATATTTATGGGTGAGATCTTCGTGTGTAAGAACATACTGTGTTCTTTTTTTCCTTACCAGATGTATGAAATTTTCAGCACCATCCGAGAACTGGGAGCCATCGCACAAGTTCATGCCGAAAATGGAGATATTATTGATGAGGTATCGTTTCATTTAGAGGAACTTATGGTCAAATACACACATGATAAATTGGCCTGACAGATTAAGGACAAAAACACAAGAGCTTTGTGTTTGTGTGAGCCCATTACCAGGGGACTGACACTTTTCACATTTTCCCCTAAGGTTTTGTTGAGTACATACCTCTCTTGGCTCCTAAACTGTGTGATAAGTCACTTATTCTGTGCTGCAGTTTCTTCATTTATAAAATGAGCCAGAGAAGGAAATGGCCAATCCCTCCAGTGTTTTGCCAGAAAGCCCCAAATGAGGTCATGAAAAGTCAGACCACGGAGGTCACAACAAACAGGAGGCAGATCCTTTTCTCTCCTTGGGACAAGTCCAGAGGGAATCCTACCCTTAGTGAGGCTGCTCTAGAACCATGGACAGCGCCAGACTTCCTGCAATTTCTGGGGCTTTGAGGAATAAACTGGGACTTTTTTATGCTTGCTGAGGAGAGGGCAGAGAAAGGAAAATAGAACTGTTAGGAACGGAAACCTTCTCAGAAATGTGGCTCAAGGGAGAGTTTGAATCTGAAGGAGCATTAGGAAGGGCTGAAACCTGGCACAGAGTTGCTCTCTAGTGCTCAAAGTGCTATAGAATAATAAGTATCCCACTCTCTGGAGCCTGGCATCAGAGGCTCCTGACAGGAAGACCCGAGTTCAAGTCTGTCCTTGTTGTGTCAGTCCCTCAACCTGGCAAGTCCTGACATTTAGATAATGCCAGGATAGCTCCAATGATGGCTGGAACATCTCCTGGGCTTGGGGCTCCATAGAACAATGTATATCTCCTGTGTCCTGGACTATAGTTCATCGCACAGAACTTTCAGCTTAGTTCTGCATCATGGTGGCTGAGATGTCAGTGCATAGAGCCCTGCCCCCATCTGCCCTTCTCAACACCCATGAACCTTCTAAGAATGGTTCCCAGGGGGCAACACTACACATGTCCTTAGTTACTTACAGCCAAATGAAACTGCCCTTTTGGTTACTGGAGCTCTAAGAAGATGTATTCCATGAGGTGATGGGATCAAGTCTGTGCCTAGCCCAGGGAAATGATTATTAAAATTTTGTCAGTGGGGTCTGTAGGTACTGATGCTTGAGCATGGTAAAGTAGAAAGAACATTGGACTTGGAAACTAGAAACCTGGGTTCCAGTCTCTATATATGCTGGGTGACCTTAAGAAATCACTTTGTGAGGAAATGAGCTTCCTCATTTGTAAGAATTATCATTGCACTGCTTTCTACCTAGGGTTGGTACAAGAAAAGGGCCTAGTAACTTTCTAATGAACAAAGCACAGATAAATGAGAAGTGTTATGATCCTTGATTGCATGCCTTAGGGACGTAGCAGAGGGCTGAGCTTTTGGAAAACTGAGTTCTCTTCCTGGCTAATCAGCTGTGTGACCTGGGACTGACTACATGTCTTTGTGCTTCAGTGACTTCACTGGGAGAAAATGCTGCTCCTTGCCCACCCACTTTGGTGACAGAATCCTGTCTGCTGGGAGGATGAAAGCAAAGTCACTTTTGTGAAAGTGCAAACCCATTTACTGTGTGATAAGACACCAACACAATGAGTTGTTACTGGTGTCCTCCTGCCCTCAGATTTTTCCAAAGGTCATTTTTGCAGATGTGTGTTATGTGATGGCACACTCCTTTAGCATCAGAGATTTTAGATTTGGGAAGAGATTTTTAAAACCAACTATTCCAATTCCTCTCCCATTTGTCAGATGGAAAAACTGATTCCAGAGCAGTGAAGTGATTACTCAAAGTCATTCAGCTAGCAAAGAACTGACTCAGGATATAAATGTAGGTCTTCTTCTGCCTCCAGACACAGCGTTCTCTCAACTACTCCTTTGAAGTCCTATTTATTCTTTTGACTGATTCACATTCCTATCTAGGTCCAGAATGAACTTAAGATAACTTAGAAAATGAACCAGAATTAACAAGATAATTGCAATTAAGACAGAAGTCCATTAAAAGAGGAAGAGATACTAGTGGGAAGCTGGGGATAGTCACTCTGTGGGTGCTGAATTTGGCTTTGAGTTTCCTGGAAATAGGGGAAAAGAGTTCTATAGTTTGCCTTGATTAAAAAGGAACTACCCATGATATAATAGTTAATGACTCTCTTTATTATCTATTTCTTTGTCATCCAGGTCATCCAATGGCCATAATGAAATGTTTTCAAACTCATTAGCAAAATGGCAAACACTCCAATAGTCATTTTTTGGAATAGCAAAGACCGATTCACTCAGTGCAGTCACTGACCTCTTCAGAACTCAGATACCATGCAGAGATTTCTGATGATTTAAAAGACAGACTTTGCTGTTTCTTTCTGGCTGATTTAGGAACAGAAACGATTGTTGGAACTTGGGATCACTGGACCAGAGGGCCATGTTCTTAGCCACCCTGAGGAGGTAAGAGATGTCTTCCTGTGTCCATCTGGCTAAGTGCCAATACCAGTGCCTTCCCTTAGGGCTCTGGCACTCATCTCCTTTCATTAATCTGACATGGGACTAGCATTTGCTCGTATCTCCATAGCCAAGACATCCCAAAAGATGCCTTGGGATCTCTTTGTCCCTGGGACATCAGTAGTCTATCCTCAGCAGCCCCAGCCACAAACCCCACCATTCCAGATTTTCTTCTTCACCAGTCCCTGGCTGCCTATGTTGGATTGATTTGGGGCCTAGCCAGAAACAGAGCATTTCTACCCCGATTCAGAGCCTTCCAACAACAATCCTGAGTCTCACGTACCCAGAAGTCTCAATCACCCTAAATTGCAGGGCTTCAGAAGCCAAGTGGGGAATGAGATGCGTAAAACTCTTCCCTTCCTTCCTCCAGCCAGTTTGCCGGAGCAGCCACACATTTCTCTCACTATAATCTCCATGGTAGGAGAGGGTTGGTGTGCAGAGAGCCCTGAGCAGCCAGAAGGGTACTGGAAGTGATCTCTCTCTCTCCCTTACCTTTTCCTCCTCCTCTCCCCTCTCTCTCTATCTCCATCTCCCTCCTTTGACCAGGTGGAGGCAGAGGCTGTGTACCGAGCAATCACCATTGCCAAGCAGGCCAATTGTCCCCTCTACGTCACCAAAGTGATGAGCAAAGGAGCAGCAGATACAATCGCTCACGCTAGGCGCAAGGGTAAGGACTAGGATCTCTAGATCTCTTTTCCAGCTGCCCAAGGACATTGCTTGCAGTTCTGTCTCCACAAGGACCAGACCAAATAATCCTAGGCTTTCTGTCCATTAGCCGCTCATTGTCCCAAAGGACACAATCTACAGACAGATCTCTTCTCCAACCATACTGGAAATCTGTTATATCGAAAGGAACTCAAACAATCAATCACTAAACATTTGTTAAACACCTATGTGCCGGGCACTGTGCTAAGGGATGGGGATACCAAAAGGCAAAGACAATCCCTGTCCCTGAAGAGTTTATAATCCAATGGAGAAGACAACGTACAAATATGTAAAAAGCAGGCTATATGCAGGGTAAAGAAGTGGAGGGAAGGCACTGGAATCAACAGGGATTGGGGCAGGCTTCCTGTAGAAAGTGTTATTTCAGTTGATTTAAACCTGGAGAGGTCACTAGTTGGAATGGAGCAGGGAGAGCACTCCTGGCATGGGGGATGACCAGGATCATGTCCAGAGCTTTGAGATGGAGTTCATTTGTGGAACTGCCAGCAGGCCATTATCACTGGATGACAGTATGTATCAGGAGCAAGGTCTAAAGGAATTAGAAAGGGACAAGGCAGCCAGGTTATGAAGACTTTGAAGGCATTTTCTATTTGCTCCTGGAGGTCGTAGGGAGCCACTGAAGTTTGTTGAGCAGGCAGATGATATGATTGGAGCGTATTGGCTCTAAGAAAGTTGCTTTAGTGGCCGATGGAGGAGGGCAGACCCACCCACAGCCTATTACAGTGGTCCAGGTGAAAGGCAATTGGGGCAGTCATGAGCGAGAAGGGCGCGTGTTCCAGAGATGTCGCAGAGGTGATATCGGTGAGCCTTGGATTAGAAAAGTGAGGGTTATGGGGGGAGATAGAGAGGAATTCAGGATGACTCGAGGTTGTAACCCATGAGACTGAGAAAAGGGTGGGCCCTCTGGAGTAATGGAAGTCAGTGGGGGGAGTTTAGGAGTAAAAATAAATCTGGTTCTGATTTGAGTTTACGATGTCTACCGGACTTCCAGTTTGAGAGCTCCAGAACACTGTTGGGAAAGTGAGATTGAAGGTCAGGAGAGAATTTGGGGAGGGATAGGGTGATTAAATCCATGGGAACTGACGAGCTAATATATCTGGAGACGAGGACCCAAGAGAGAGCCCTGAGGGCCCCATGGTTAGGGGTGCATGGAGAGGAGGGCCAGCAAAGGAGACAGTGGGACCCGGAGCCTGAGGATTTGGCTGAGTCCAAGAGAAAAAACACACTGAATTTATCCAGTTTTTCCAGAGGCCATTTTGATCCCCAAAACTCTATCACTGTGGAGGAAACTGAGACCCAGGGAGTTGAGATCTGCCCAAAATTACAAGGGAGTGAGTGGAGAGGCAGGATTTCTGACTGAAAACCCCCCTCCACCCTTTATTCACTTGGCATCAGAGTTTCCTGGAATCGGGTTGCCACAATGTCCCCCCGGCTCCTGGTGGCATCTGTGGGACAGCCCCGAGAGCTTTCTCGGCTTCCCAGATCCTCCAGATTTCAAGCCAAGCTTGAATAAGGATGGTCCTCACCACACCAAAGTTGCCGTTCAACCTGTGCTTGGAGAACCTTGGTGCGAGGGCTTCCAATGGAAGTTGCCAAGGGGAAGCTTTTCCTTTCCTGATCCCCCCAAATCATTGCCTCATAACGCCTTTCCCTAGACGCTGGTCGAATCATCAGTGTCCCTTCCGATTTGTGGCGCCCAGCCCTGAGCACAGCACTCCAGGTGCGAGCTGTCCAAGGTAGAGCTCGGCCCCCCTAGCATTCTCTGATGCTAGACCCCGCTCAATGCAGCCCTCCATCAAGAGCTCTCCTTCCCAACCTCTAGATCCCCTCTTTTTACTGACCCACTTGTGGTCCTCCAAAACCCCCAGATCTCATTCAAACTACCCCTAGCCCGCCTTCCCTGTCCTGTATTTGGCTTTTCCAAAGCCAAGGCTGAGACTTTCACTGGGAGAGGGAGCCAGACATCCTAAAGCGAGAACTGGATTCAGGATCCAGCATTCCCACGTCCTCCCTCGAACAGATCCTAACTGTGGGCAAGTTACCCAAGTGAGTGCCCCAGGTGGCGACGTAGGACGAGAGCTCATAGAGGAGCAGCTGCGCCGCTTCGGTGGCTGAGGTTACACACCAGGACTTCGTGAAATCACAGGTCCTCCCCCAACACCTTCGATAAAGATTTCCCTCCAGGTTCTCTCCTGTCCAGATCTTTTTAAAAATAGATCGGGGGCCGCTAGGGGGCGCAGTGGATAGAGCACCAGCCTTGAATTCAGGAGGACCCGAGTTCAAATCTGACACAGACACTTCCTAGCTGTGTGACCCTGAGCAAGTCACTTAACCCCAGCCTCACAAAAAGAAAAAAAACAAACAAACAAAAAAAAAAACAGATGGGGCCAGACGTAGTGCTGAACATTAGTCTGGAGGCTTAGCCATCTCTTCCGCTGCTGCCCCGGGTAAATCTGAGGGGTTACGTGGACAGCGGAAAGGAGGATAAATCCCTTTGGGTCCGTCTTGTCTGTGTGACTTGTAGCAAATCCCTTCCGCTTTGTAGACCTGCTTCCTCTCATGTGAAGGGGTAGACGAGGAGATCCCTCCCAGTACGAGCTCTGACTCTTTCTGGACCTGGCCACGTGACCCTCATTGTCTGTACCCTGTTGGCCACAGCTAGATTTTAGCGACTCGTCTGAAGAGGACGGGGGCTGGCCTGACATGAGCTGCTTTGGGGAAGTGGGGGGGGACGACAAGCGCATTTCTTTGGTTTTTCAGCCATGTGTAACTCCCCATCTCCTAGCCTTGGGGTTCAACTCCCTGAGGGTTGGTCCTTTCCCTAAATAGCAGCCGAGCTCAGGTGCGCTCATGCTTGGGTGGGTGGGAGGCTCGGAGACCTGCGTCTCATCCCAGTCAGTTTCCTAGGAATGAGACTGGTCGAAGACAGCCAGGCTGGAGGAGCAGGTTCTTTGGAACTGGTGTCCGCTAGCCAGTCAACTCTGGTTGTGTTTGGACATTGCCCGCCCCAGCTCCCCCCTTGCTCAGCTCCTTTGGAAAACTTTGCATCTGGCCTGAAGGCAAACTCCCGCCTCCTTTTAGGGACTGTTGTGTATGGAGAGCCCCTCGCTGCTGGCCTGGGCACTGATGGCTCCCACTACTGGAGTAAGAACTGGGCCAAAGCTGCAGCCTTTGTCACCTCCCCCCCAATAAGCCCGGACCCAATGACTCCCGACCACCTCTCATCTCTGCTTGCAAGGTAAGGGGCTACGTGCTAGGGTCTCCCGGGGACCGAGTCCTTGTGTTCATCAGACATTTGCCTCTCTCCACATCTTTGCCCATTTCGTCACCCCCAGATTTAGAAGCGCTCATGTGCCCAAGAATGGGTGCTTCTGCAGACTGTGGTGAGAGCCACAGACACGAACATCGTCCTGGTGGTACCCCGGTGCTGCACTGTGCCCACTCAGCATTGCCCAGTGCCAAGGCCATGGGAGAAGCTGATACTTTCCTTAGCTTGGACTTTCCTGTGTCTAGGACTGAAATAAGTCAGGTGGCCTTGTGGGGAACATCCTTAGTGACAAACGTCCCGCCCTCTTCCCCAAGCTCTGTGCTGGTCGAGACCTTAACCCTCATTTTACCAAAGGGGAACCCCAGACCTGGAGCTGTCAAGTCCTTTACACAAAGAATAGGAGCAGAGGCAGGAGCAGGGCTCGAAATCTCTCCTTTCCAATCAGGGAGCCCGCCCAATACACACCCAAAGGCCAGCCTTGGGGAGGAACCCTTAACCACTGCCGCTCCTTCTCTTCCAGTGGGGACCTGCAGGCCGTTGGCAGTGCCCACTGCACCTTTTCCACGGCTCAGAAAGCCGTCGGCAAGGACAACTTCACACTGATTCCCGAAGGCACAAATGGGATTGAGGAGAGAATGACGATTGTTTGGGAGAAATGCGTGGTAGGTATCCGCATGGGGAGGGCCCAGCCCCTCCGATAGCCCTGCTGGGACACAGGCCCTGAGGGACCTGGCCAGAGGATGGCGCTGCTGGGGGCAGCTGGGGGGGGCACCCATTCCAGAGCCGCCTTTCTTGGCTCGTTGCACACACGGAAGCACGTTCCACATGTGGTCCCGCAGCCAATAGCTTGGCTGTTGAGCCAGGGTGGGACCCAGGGCAGTGTTCCCACCTTCTGTTCAGCTCCTGCCTTTGCTGGGTGGCCAAGGACCAATGGCCAAACCTCTCAGTGCCCAGGCTGCCCATGGGCTCACACAGGGAGATCCCCCCACATTGACTGAAAAGTGTGAGATACAAAAGATCTACAGCCCAACCATGGATTTGATTGTCGATTTTGAAGTGATTACTGAGTCTCCCTGAAGCCAGCAGGCAGCTGTGGGCTGGGTGTCTAGACCATTCCGGCCCCAATACTCCCTCCTGCCAGAGCGGGGCCGGCCTCTCACCGCTGCCCTCTGACTTCCGGCATGGCCAAGAGCGAGGAGCAAGGCAGGAAGTCTGCTCCACTACGCCTTGTAGAAAGGGTCACTCGACCAGCCTGGGACAGACTCAGCTGGTGACTTTCTGCCCTTAGAAAGTCTATTCTTGGTTTTCAGGCCTCAGGAAAGATGGACGAGAATGACTTTGTGGCTGTGACCAGCACGAACGCCGCCAAGATCTTTAATTTATATCCTCGGAAGGGACGGGTAGCCGTGGGGTCGGACGCAGACCTCGTCATATGGAACCCCAAAGCTGCCAGTGTCATCTCCGCCAAGAGCCACCATCTGGTAAGAACCGCTCAGTCCTGCCCCTGCCCCCCCACCTCACTGCCTGCTGCAGCCGCTGGAAGATTAGAAATGCTGGAGGGCACTGTTGGGGTGCACTGAGGAGCCGGCACTGCTTGGCTTTGGGGGGGGCATCCTGGCCTGGACCCCTGCCCATGAAACAAGGCAGATACACGGCCATTCATCCCTCAGTGCCTCTGATCCACGGAGGCAAAGATGGACTGCCCAAGCTGCTCATCAGACGGCTCCAAGTCCCCATAAAGATAGGGAGAGGAGGAGGAGGAGGAGGAAGAGCAGGAGGAGGAGGAGGAAGAGCAGGAGGAGGAGGAGGAAGAGCAGGAGGAGGAGGAGGAGGAGGAAGAAAAAGAGGAGGAAAAGAGGTCGGGGTGGGATGATGGTAACAGCAGCAGCAACAATAGTAATGGTAATAGTAGTTATGGTAGTGATAGTGGTGTAGTGGTAATAATAGTAGTAGTGGAAGGTGTAGTACTAGTAATAATAGCAACAATAATAGTGGCAGCAGAAACAGGAGGAGGAGGTGCCCCTCCAGAGGAACTGCCTTGGCATCCACAATGGGTGCTTGTGAGCCCAGCCCCTGGCTCCTCCCATTATCTCCCTTCCCTCAGCTTGCCTCCTGGGTCAGAGAGCATTGTGCTCTAGATCTTGATAATTGCCTATTGATGTGAACCTAGAAATCCCACTTCAGGAAGGGTGGGGGGCACAGATGTGGAGATGAGACCTTCAAGGCTGCCCCAACTGAGTCAGGGAATGTAATGTTCTCTTCTCTAAATTATAATTGTTCTCTGGGAGCAGGTTTCTTGGGGAGCTTCTGGAGGTAGCCTTAGTTTCAATTCAGTTTAATAATCACCTGAGTAGGGCAGCTAGGGGGCGCAGGGGATAGAGCACCAGCCTTGAATTCAGGAGGAACCGAGTTCAAATCTGGTCTCAGACACTTCACACTTCCTAGCTGGTTGACCCTGGGCAAGTCACTTAACCCCAGCCTCAGGGGGGAAAAAAAATAAAAATAAAATAATCACCCTGAATGAATCCAGGAGTTGAGTCCAAATCCTTTACTTTCTTTTTCAAAGTCTTGTCTCTTTTCCTGGGGCCCAGTTAGCTTTAATAGAGGCCTATCTCTCTCCTTGGTTCCAAGAGCTCCCTCCAAATGTCTCCAAATCCAAAGGTTTCCAGTCAGCCTTCCAAAAAGAAGGTGATCACGCCTTCCCTGACTGCTCAAAAAAGAAGTGAAAACACCATAAAAAAGGAGGTGGTCACACCCTCCCTGACTTCTCAGGAAGGGAGATGAAAACACCAAAGGAAATGGGAAATCAAGTCAGATTAGCAGGTTTCTAAAGGGGCTCACTTGAAACAGGTATACATAAATTCATCAATATGGGAGGTATTACACATAAATTACATAAGCACATAGTAACATAATACAGGCCAGACGTGATATAACAAATAACATTAATCAACATGAGGAAATTATACATGTCCATAAGTCCTAGAAATAGTGCAAAAGGTATCCATTGTGCCAGGAATCCAATAATTCCTGCTGGTTTTCAAGTACTGCAATAGTCACATTATCAGCCATGCTCTTTCAGTGTCAGATGTTTCTTAGATCTTCTCCTTTGTTTCCAGATTTTTCTCTTCTTCTGTCTCTCTCCAGGTGCTTGTTGCCACCCATCTGTTTCCTTCTCCATCTGCAGGAATACAAGCAAACCCTCTCTCCCAGGCAGTTAACCTATCTAGTCCCTTCTATTTACCACTTTTGGGATTTCTCCTCATTACCTGTCAGTTGCATTGGAGCTGGTTGCACTGGACACTGCCCTGTTGGGTTAAAAAAGCCTGTATTCTCCCCAGTTGTAATCCCTTTTTGCTATCTGATTGCTTTTCTGTTGGTTGATCATGTAATCCCTTTCTGCTATTAGGATTTATTTTTGGCTGATAGATCACATAAGCGTCCTGATCTTCTAAAGACTCTCTGGGTATAAACTCAGCTGCCATCATGTCCCACATGTTTTTTGATTGATATCTTGGTATTGGGCCCTGCCTCTCATTTCCCTGGGTCACTCTACATTCTGAGGCCCAGTGGAAACCCTTGTGACATTTTGGACATAGGGTTTTAGGTCTTCTCTCAGCCTGTCTTCTCACTCTATCTCCATATCTGCACTGAGCTCTAAGATGTCCTATTTTTCCACACTAAAAACATTGACAACTCTCTCTAGAAGTCCCTTGCCAAGAGGGCCCCTGTCTTTCCATGTTCAGTATGGTCTGGGTATAATAAGCATTTGTGTCCACTATGGCACAGTGTATTATGATCTCCTCTAAAGGAGCATCTTTGTGTAGAACCCATATAATTCTTCTGCAAACATCATTGGCATTTTCCTTAGCCAGATGTCTGGTCATTATTTCTGTAGCTGCATTTTCTCCAATAGTTCTTGTGACAGCAGTTTGCAGATGTCCCACAAAATTCACAAAGGGTTCATTGGGACCTTGCTCTATTTTTGTGAAGTTCCCCTCAATCTTTTTGTCTGGGGAGGTAACCCCAAGCTTTTATTGTAGCCTTAGAAATTTGCTCATACACTATTATGGGATAATCAATCTGTTGTGAATTCTCTACACACTGACCTTTACCTGCTAGTTGGTCAAAAGTGATTTGTACATTAACTCCTGTTTGCCTGTTGTGTTGGGCTTGAATCCTACATAATTCATGATACTCCAAAAGCCACAACAAGTTTTGTCCAGGTTCTAAACATGGCCTTGCTATGGATTTCCAATCACTAAGGGTTAAGATTTCATATGCCAAATTATCTAGTAACATCTTAACATAAGATGATGTAGCCCCATAAAGAGTGCAACGTTTTTTCAAATCCTTAATTTTTTCCAGATCAAAAGGAGTGTATCTTCTCCTCTTTTGACCTGAAGAGTCAAGCTCTTCAATCACAGAGTATGCATTTATAAAATCAGATACATCCTGTCCTTCATTTTTTGACTTAACCAATGCCTTTTGTAACCTTGTCATAGGCTGCTTAATAGGTGGTTCTGTCTGTGTTACTGCCTCTCCCCCTCTTCCTTCTCCCTCCACCCATGAAGGGTTAATTAAGGGAGATCAGTTGGAGGATAGAAAATGTTCCTTAACTCCATTCTTATCTGATTCTTCATCCTTTTCACCTAGTTTAGTTGGCACCTCCCCCTCCTGCTCTTTCTTCTTTTTCCTTAATCTAAAACTTATATAATTTCTTAAAGCCACTTGTATTAAATCATATGTATGAAGTGTATCTTTGGAAATTAAGTTTGGATTGGAATTGTAGTATTCATCTAGTTGTTCTCCTACTAATTTCCATTCATCTGGATTCAATTCTTTTTCCTTAGAGAACCAAGGAGATGTATGTGTACTGTACAGTTTTTAAAAGTTCAGTGATCTCCTCCCAGGTTACAATTAAACCTTGATTTTTTATCAGTCTGACCAAGTTTTCCTTGAACTGTTTTCTAAACATCTGTCCCATTTCAGCTAAAATTCTACTTTTGCTCTTTAGCAAAGTGTACTTGTTGTACTCACCCTAACTTCTGGGTCACAGATGAAGGTTCTTGGCCCCACGTTGGGCGCCAAAATGTAATGTTCTCTTCTCTAAATTATAATCGTTCTCTGGGTACAAGTTTCTTGGGGAGCTTCTGGAGGCAGCCTTCGTTTCAGTTCAGTTTAATAATCACTCCAAATGAAGCCAGGAGTTAAGAGTCCAAATCCTTTACTTTCTCTTTCAAAGTCTTGTCTCTTTTCCTGGAGCCCAGTTAGCTTTAGTAGAGGCCCATCTCTCTCCTTGGTTCTAAGAGCTCTCTCCGAATGTCTCTGAATCCAAAAGTTTGTCCTTCACCCTTCAGCCAGCTTCATCTTCTCGTCTTCCCAATGTCTCCGGCCAGCACAAAGGTGGAAGATAGAATGAATCTTGACTCCTCCCAGAGAGTGGGCTTGTGAGTTTCTGACTTGTGAATCTCCCGAAGTCCAAGAGTGGGCTTGTCCTCCAGTGGGCTTGTGAACTCCTCTTTATATGTGCTCTCTAAAGGTGTGAATGTGTGAACTAATGTGTGAACTAAGTACCTTGTTTCAAGTTCTGTCCCATAACAAGGGAACAGTGAAATGCATTTGCCTCAGGTGACCTATTTAGTAGCTGACTGAATCCAATCTGGGCCCGAGTCCCAGCGCCCACCATGCTTGCATCGTTGCCTGTCCCTGCTGTCTACACCTGTCTGGCTGCTCCAGGCTGTCCCCAGCACTCAGGACCAAGAACCAGTGTTCAGATGCCCGCCCCAGCAGAGGCCCCTGCCTGGTCTTGGGTGGGAGCAGCTGCCATTTGGTGAGAGTTGACAGGCTCCTCAGCAGCTACTGAGCTTCCTCCGTGCCCAGCCAACAGGTCCCCAGCAAGCAGACAAGCACCGGAGTAGGCCCCTCAGGGAGCAGGGAGGGATGTCCCGGCCCTTTCACTCTCAGGGCACCCCAGGCCCCAGTAGCAAGAGGGGATCCCTTTTCTGCTGGTTTGAATTGCAAAATGAACTTAACTGGAATCAATGAAACACTTTAAAAATGCCCCAAAGAGACCAGGAGGTGGCTCAGAGGGAAGCAGCCAAGCAGGGACAGGAGCCTATCCCTGGGTCAGGAGATAGGAAACTTTCCTAAATTCAGCCTTAGACATTTACTAGCTGTGTGCCTCAATTTCCTCATCTGTAAAAATGAGCTGGAGAAGGAAATGGCAAACCTCTCCAGAATCTTTGCCAGGAACACCCCAAATGGACTCATGAAAAGTCGGACATGACTGAACAACCACAAAATCATCATCATAATCACTGCTATTTGTCAACTCCATACATTCTAAAAAGCTGAACAGCTCCTGGCTCCCGAACTCACCCCCCGGGCTTTTCTCCCCAGAATGTGGAGTACAACATCTTTGAGGGAACCGAGTGCCGAGGGGCCCCCACTGTGGTCATCAGCCAAGGGAGAATCGTGCTAGAAGATGGAAATCTATTTGTCACGCCAGGATCGGGGCGCTTTGTTCCTCGGAAAACCTTCCCGGACTTTGTCTATAAACGGATCAAAGCGAGAAACAGGGTAAGACCGCCTTGGCCCTCACTCAGGGAGCCTGGCTGGGTCTGTCATTGGGGCGGAAGGGGGGCACGAGGGGGCAAAAAGGGACAAGCTCACTAGCAGGGCATCAGGCCAAGGTGGCAAGGAGCCTCTGGAGGGGCAGCCAGCATTGCTGGATTCTTCGTGGCCGCTCTCCTGCTTAGGGAACTGCCCAATCCAATGCGAGGCCCAGAACCTGGGACCAGGGGTGTCTCAGAGGCTCAGGGGCATGGGGGGAAGCTGTGGGACAAAGCTCATTACCTGCTTCAGTAAGAGGGAAAAGCACCACCTGCCACCCCCAGGGCACCCAAAGTGGTTAGCACTTGGGAGGAGAGACCTGCAGTGAGCAGCCGTCTCCCAGAGCCCATGCACCTGAAAGAGAGGGCACAGTTAAGGGCAAGGCCAAGGAAAGGAGCAAGCATGGCAGGGAGAAATAGCAGGAAGGAGAGACAAGAGACAGAGACACAGATAGAAGAACGAGGAGAGAGGGAGGACAGAGTCAGGGGAGAAACAGAAAAAAAACAGAAAGAGAGAGACAGAAAGAAAGAGAGAGAGTGTGAGAGAGAGAAAGAAAGACAAAGACAGAGAGACAAAGACAGAGAGAGACAGACAGAGACAGAAGAGGGAGAGAGAGACAGAGACAGACAGAGACAGAGACAGAAGAGGGAGAGACAGAGAGAAAGAGAGAGAGTGTGAGAGAGAGAAAAAGAGAGACAGAGACAGAGAGACAGAGACAGAGAGAGAGAGACAGAGACAGAAGAGGGAGAGAGAGACAGAGACAGACAGAGACAGAGACAGAAGAGGGAGAGACAGAGAGAAAGAGAGAGAGTGTGAGAGAGAGAAAAAGAGAGACAGAGAGACAGAGACAGAGAGAAGAACGAGGAGAGAGGGAGGACAGAGTCAGGGGAGAAACAGAAAAAAAACAGAAAAAGAGAGAGACAGAGAGAAAGAGAGAGAGTGAGAAAGAGAAAGAGAGACAGAGACAGAGAGAAGAACGAGGAGAGGGAGGATAGGGTCAGGGGAGAAACAGAAAAACAGAGAAAGAGACAGAGACAGAGAGAGGGATAGAGAGAAGAATGAGGAGAGAGGGAGGACAGAGCCGGGGGAGAAACAGGAAAAAAAAACGGAGAGAGAGAATAAAAAAAAAGGAGAGAGGGAGGAAGAGGAAAAAGAAACAGAGAGGGGGAAAGGAAGTGAAGAAAGATGGGAGAGAGAAAGAGAAACAGAAAAAAGAAGAAAAAGGAGAGAGGAAGTGAAGGGGGAGAAACAGAAAAGAGAAAGAAGAAAGAAAAAGGAGAGAGAAGGGAAGGGGAAAAGAAACAGAGAGAGAGGGAGGGGTGAAGAAAAAGGGGAGAGATTCAGAAAGACAAGAAGAAAAAAAGGAAAGGGAGAAAGAGGGAGAAACAAAGACAGGAAAAAAAGAGGGAGACAGTCTAGGGGAGAGAGTGAGAGGAGAGAGACAGAAAAAGAGAAGAAATCAAGCAAGAAAGAGGAGAGAGGGAGGATGGAGAAAGATAAACAGAGGGAGAGAGGAAGAGAGAGAAGAAAAATGAGAGAGGGATGAAAAGGAAGGAAGGCAGAGAGGGAGAGAGTCTAGGAGAGAGAGAAGGACTGGGAGAGAGTAAGGAGAGAGAAAAAGAAAGCAAGAAAGCAAGAGAGAGAGGATGGGGAAATAAACAGAGGGAGAGGGGTTGGATAGAGAGGGAGACAGAAAAAAAAGAAAAAGGAGAGAAGGAGGAAGGGGGAGAAACAAAGAAACAAAGATAGAAGGAGAGAGGGAGGGAGGGAGGGAGGGAGGGAGAGAGAGAGAGAGAGAGAGAGAGAGAGAGAGAGAGAGAGAGAGAGAGAGAGAGAGAGAGAGAGAGAGAGAGAGAGAGAGAGAGAGAGACCTGAGCAGCACTTTAAGGCGCCAATAATTTTAACAGAAATTAGACTTTGGGGGAAGCACCCATTGGAGGGGAGGTAATAAAGAGCTTTGGAAAGTGAATTCACTGAGCTTGGGGGCCTTTGGATGGGGCCCCAGCAAGCACATTGGAAGAGGGTCCCCCACCAGCCCCCCAGGCCCCTGTGCAGGTGCCCGGACCTTGGGCTTCCACAGGGCAGCAAGGTGAAAGGGGTCCCCGATTGGAGAGTGTTCTCTCTTGGGCTTTCCTCCCAGACCAGAGTGATCTAGAACTGGGCAGTCCTTCAGAAGTCATTATTCTCCTTTTAAAAAATAACACAAAAAACCTTAGTTTTATGGATACCTTTTGTTTGGCACGTAGTCAGTGCAGTTCCCTACCCCCATAATAAAGACAAATAGGCAAAGGGGGGGGGGCACAGAGCCCAGAAGCCTGGACCTAAGCCTGAGAGACCAGAGTTCAAATTTGGCCGTGAACACTTGCCAGGGGACCCTGTCCAAGTCCCTTTCCCGCTGCCTGCCTCAGTTTCCTCACCTGTAAAATGGGATGATAATGGCATCCTCCAGGCTGGCCCATAGTAAGAGGTACATAAATGTTAGCTATTACAGAAAACATCATCCAGCCTCGTGTCCTTTTTGATTCCATTCTTGGAGTCATTTTCTATGTGGCAAAAGCCAATATTCTCTCTTGAAATATTAAAAGCTTTGTGGCCCTTAATGGCAGAAGAAACACGTCTCCCAGAAAGATAAGAGAGTGGATGATGGCAAAGCCGTAGCTCTGCTCCATGGCCGGTGTCTCTGGTCTGACCCCCCCCCCCCCCCCCCCGGGAAAGAAGCCAAAGATGGCGGGTCACAAAGTCGCTTGGACTGGGCTTGGGGCGGTGTGAGCGAAGCCTGAGCCTTACCCTCTCCAACTGCGGCTTGCAGAGTCTGTTGGTCAGCTCTTTGGGATGCTCTGCAGCCGTGGCCAGGCCGTGCTCATTGGACACGATTGGGAAGGCCGTGTGCTGGATCTGGGGGTCTGGGTCTCCTCCTTTTGGAAGTCCATTGCCCTCAGGCTTCCCTGGGGGGAGGCTTTCTGTAATTCCCCCCAAATCTCCCAGTGTTCTTGCCTTCCCTTCTGAGTGGGTGGGATGTCCCTGGGAGCCCTGGAACAGCTGGGACATTGTGTGTTCAGCAGTGTGGGGAACGTGCTTGCCGTGTACGCTTGTCATACATTGTGCTTATGTACATCCAGTCTGCTCTCCTGACCTCATTTCTTCCCAGACACAGGGGACCCTTAGTGGCCATGGATCAGGGCCTGAACCCACAAAATCTCGGCTCCAGTGAGTCCGGGCCACGTAGCTCTCTTTTCCCAACCCTCCATTGTCATGGCCATTGAGCCCCTTCGTAGATGTTTACCTTCCTGTCTCTCTTACCGTTGTCATGATGGAAATTAGGGTAAACCGAGGCTACAGTTTTGAAAATATTCAGTTTATTGGTAAGGCTGCCAGTCAAAAAGAGCTTTAGCTCCTCAGAGAGCCGAAAGACCCCGAATGAGGGCCGACACATTATTTTATGGACAAAAGGAGCAGCCAAAAATCAGGCGGCAGAATCCTAGCTGGGGAAGACGATTCGATTTCTTCCTAAGTCCCAAGCATCAGCCCAGCAGCTGCTGCTCCCATCTTGTCACTAGGAAACTCGGACCGATTCCATCGCCTGCAAGGCCACCTAGTGGTACCGAGAGAATGGACCCGGCTTCCTCGGAGGACATCTAGTGGTATAGAGATAACAGGTTTCTGTTCATTAAAGTGACTTGTAGGAAAACTGAACTTTTAAACTTAACTCGGAGAGGAAGACTGGACCTCTGAACTTTATTCAGAGACCAGTAACTTCGTGACTTAGGCAGTTATACAAAATCTCAGGGAGATGCAAAATCGAGTCAATGGCGAGATAGAATCAATGGGAAGCATTTGACTCTCATACTTTCTGTGCAGAGTAAGACACTGGAAAAAAAAAAAAAAGGGCAAAGCATTATTTAACTGTTCTCTTTCGATTCTATGGCGTGGTTCTGGATTCTCCAAAACTGTGCAAGGGTGGGAAAGTTCTAGCAGGTGCCCCCACGACCTCCATTGACTTTGGGGTTTCTCAGTGGCTTGACCACTCAGAATGGGATCATTCTTTGGCTACAGCAACTCAGGATTCTAAAACCAGAGCCCATGGGAGATCATTGCTACCTAGAGACCAGACCCCTGGGCCCTGCACCAGAGGGCTACAGCTTGGGGAGGGGGGGCTGCTGCGGCCTCCCTGGGGTCTAGCCTCACTATCTGCTTAGGCCAGAGAATCTCACTTGGCAGGAGAGCCAGGAGCGTTCCACTAGAGACTTCCCTCTCAGTTGATAGTAAACTATTCATGACCGGGTCCCGGCCAGCCATTAGGGACATCCAATTCGTGGTACTTCTTTTCTGGCCCGTTTAGCTTCATCTTGTCAAAAGAAAAACACGACCTTGCCCAATGTTTTGCTAGAACCTACACGAACCACCCCTGCGCCGCTCCTCTCATCTGCCATCTTAGTAACCCCTTTTAGAAAAAGCACCTCGAGTCTGGCCCGTTTGCGATGAAGCCATGCTGACCCTCCGTCCTTCCCGCCTTCTTTTCTATGTATTCCCTGACTATCCCTCAAATCCTGCCTTCTTCCGTTTTGCCAGAAATCGTGTGAACGTTCAGCTCCATGCCTTCCAGTCGGTGAATTCTGTTCTCTTCCCTTTTTCATTATTTGCCCCCTTCCCAGTCCTGCAGCCGCCTTCCTGTTTGTTCTCTGTAATTTTTCAAAGATCCTCGACAGTCTCAGCAGTCACTCTGTTGGTCCTTGCAGTGTTTTAGGATGTGGTCCCTTGGATCCTGGGAAATGGAGCTCTCAAGGACATCCATCTAGGTGCTGTCTTACTGTCTCCTTACTTATCTTTGATTTCAATTCACTACAAGTCCTTTTCTTCAGTTTCTTCCAGTCCCCAAACCTTTGCCAGGGACGAGAAACCAGAAACAAAAGAAGAATTAACCATCTCCACTTTGCCTTTGTTGTTCATCCTCATTGTCATCTGTGCCGGGAGGTGACCTGACCCTATTCTCCTTCCTTTTGCCCAGAAACCCACTCATTTCTGGGCCCAGGCTCCCTGGCCAGCCTCCCCTCACCCTCAGCACATTTACCACACTTGCCCTCTCCTGTTCCCATATTCCCATATTCTGCAACATGGCCCCTCATTCCCATATCCTACAATGTGTCCCCATTGTCCATCTAGGGTGGTTAATGAGCTTCCGGCGCATCGACCTCCGTCTCTTCAATAATTTCTCTTTGTTTCTTCACAATTTCATTCTTAAGAGCTTCCTATTCCTCCTCTGGCTTCCCTGGCAGAATTGTAGGCTCCCATCTGTCCTCTCTTTGAGCCCAGAGACATCTGCTCTATTCCCAAATAGACCATTTGCACGGCAGACTATCATCAGCCTTCCTTTCCTGGTTTACCAGAAGTTCTCCGATGAAGCAATAGTTTCTTTCCCCCAGAATCCCCTACTTCCCATCTTAGGGACCATTTCCTCCTGGTGGATGAGAATGGGATCCAGGACATCAGGTCCTTTCTGCATCTGGGGCAAACTTGAACTTCTCACCCATTGCTTATTTCTGATCTCGCTTCCATCTCCAGTTTTACTTTTGCCACTCAGGATTCCTGCACTTCATTTGTTTTTTTCTTCTCCAAGGACAGAGTGCTACCCAGCTTTCCCCACCACCCTCTCCCGTGCTTCTGTGTATCCTATTTCCTTTCCGAGTGTTGTCTGTCATCTCTGCCCCCCCCAAGATTCATTGACTGACAACCTTTGAGGTAAAATTGGCTTTCAGTCCCGAGAATGGCTTCTTCCCCCCACTATTGGTCGCCATCCTTTGTGCGCTTAGACAGCTGAAGTTGCTGGTTTTATTGCTGGCTGCTGTGGAGCCCCGATTCTCCCATGAGGTTCTGGACACCTCTAATGCAGGTTTCCTTCCTACAGGATAGAGCTTACTGAGTCTCAAGCAGGGACTTTGCATCAGAATTCAGCCTTTGTCCAGAGCTTTGTTCTTCTGAAGACCTACGCTGTGCCTTCCCCAGGCAAGAGTAGCTGTTTTCCATGACAGTAGCACGGTCGCTGGCCAGGTGTGCAGTTGAAGGGACTATCGGGTCCTTTTTGAGTACTTGGCCAGCTCCCTTTTCCCCGTCCCCCACCCCCCACCCCGTTTCATTACTCCAGTGATTTGGAGCCCACTTTGGGTCAATCCCACAGGTGCCCATCCCTTTAGGGATGAATTCTTCCTGGATCTTTCCAGGCTCTTTGCATCCTCCCATTATATACTTATTCATCACTTTCAAAATTTATATTGTGCAGAATTAGTACAATATAAGACTTTTTCTTCTTTTTTCTCTTTGCATCCCCACTACCTAGCACAATGTTTTGCTAACAAATGCATGATCAAGTCTTGATGAATTGCATCCAGTACATACAAGCAGCCTACCTAACACTGTTAAAGACTCCTTTTAGCCACGTGCAAGCTGAATTTTAGGAAGATTGTTCATATGTAACTGTTCCCACTCTCAGTATGCATTCATACTATTGGAGCGGGACCCCAAATCGGAACCACTTAGGATACAATAGACCAGGGACAGCGACACTTGGAAGACACACTCCTTGAAAATGGTTCTGCACCCATCTTTGGCAGTGGCTTCCCCCCGATATACGTATATGGATATTATTCCAGCATATTTTATTCTCTCCTAGTCTTTTAAGCTACCGGTCCTCCTTCTTCCTCCCCCCTCCCCCCTTTGACCTTTCTCCTGCCTTTAACTTAAGCCAGCCAACAAGTCACAGGTCCTACGAGTTGACTCCAAGTTAAATGTTGAGGTAGATGTGGCTTATCTGGGGCCCCACCCCCTCTCCACCCCAGGGATCTCAGTGGCCTCCATATGTTCCTTGCCAATGCAGAGCTGCCCTTTCTCCTCCGCTGCCCAAGCTGGCCTTTGTACAGCGTCCTCTCCCCCAGTCCTCCTCCAGCTCAGAACTTTCTGCGAGCCGGTGCTCGGCTTCTAGGCGAACGAGGCCGATTTCACTAGATGCAGGAGGAAAATATCTGCCCTTCCTACCATGTTGTCACTAATATTCCCCCCACCTTTCTAGAAATCAAAGTCCTTACCGATCCAAATAAATGGGGGGGTCTCCTTCCTACTCTCATGCTCTCTCCTCGTATCCTTGGGGAACAACTTTAGGCGGTCAGAGGGTCTATTGCATGTGGCAAATTCTAGGAGGTCCCGCTGAGCTAGGAGGATTACAGGGGTTGGGGGCTTAGTTAAATCTGGATGGGGACAAATTGACCGGAGAGAAGGACCATTATTGGCTGGTTAACTGCCAGATTATGAATTTTTTTATCATGGCCACTGAATATTCCAAAAAAGAGGGAATGGAGGAGAAATGTCCTTTTTGGGTCACCGTTTCTGGATGGATACTGGGCTTTTAAGGCTAAGGAAAGAGATGGTACTGGAGCCAGTAGAATGCCCTTGAGGGAAGCTGTCTCCTTTTCGTTTGTGTATCCTCAGTGCCCAGCACAGTGCCAGGCACATAATAGGCGCTTAATAAATGTTTATTGATTGTGTTGACTGATTGGATACTGTCCCTAGTGGGCCTGTCCTCTAAGGCAACCATTTTGCTGAAGGATTCTGGTAGTTTAGGGATCAAGCCTTGGTACCAGCCTGAGGGTAAGGAACTTGTCTGGATTTAGCAGAGGCCAGCGGGAAACTCTCATCAAAACCAGGAAGGTGCTGGGAGCTGCTGGGTCATGGGGAAGAGCAGCCGCCCAGGTTGCTGGTGAGCCTGAAGACATTCGCTTCAAGATGAAAGTAATTTGTGGAGGGAGCAGTTAGGGTGGTGAGTGCCACTGGCACTCTCAGCAACTTGTCACCCCTCCCTCCATCTCTTCTCTCTCACCTCCTCCGGGCTTCCCTTTCCTTCCTTCTCCTCTCTCTCATCTCTCTCTCCCCTACCTTTTTAGCCCCATGGATTTGTCTTAAGCCTGCCCCTTCAGCTCCAGGCTCCAGGTGGAGCTACAGCAGATTTCTTGTCTTCGTCCTCCTCTCTCCATCCCTCTTCCTGCAGACGTCCCCCCTTTGATCCTCACCCTTGCCCACCCGCTCACTGCTCTGACCAAGTCCAACTGGAGCCCTGCCCAGCCTGCTTTCCTTCGAGAGTAGTGGACTTCCTTCCTTGCTCCCCTCCAGCACTAATCCCCCATTTTGCTCCAAGCTTCCCACCCTCCCTACCGATTTCACTGTGGTGTGAGGAGGAAAGTGTCTGCCTTTCCCCTGAGGTGTGAATGACTGACATCCTCTTTTAATCCATCAAGAATAATCCATCAAGAGGGATCCAAGTGATCCCAGTGCACTGAACTGGCACCTTCGTGCCATCCTCAGCGATGCTTTTTGTAGTGTTGAGCTTTGCCTGGCAGGGCCCACCCGCCTAGGGGAGGGGGCATAAGCTAGGGCCCCAAACCCTGACAGAATCTGCTGTCCAAGGACGGGGCCAGCCACATCCACAGTCTTGGCAGGGATAGGTTGGTCAGTGGTGATCAATTCTTTGGCCTAGACTCCTAAGGGTTCCAAGAAACGAAGGTATGGCAATCCCTCTCTAGAGGGCCTTCGGGGAGGCCTTTGTGAGGGCGAGGTGCCTGGGCCAAGAGGGGACAAGTCCCCTGGGCGGCGGCCCTATGGGCCTCTCCCTGCGTGGCGACCCTGGCCTTTGGATCATTTTAATGTCTACTACAGAACAGGCAAGCCAGCCAAATGGCTGTGGTTTAGACTGGGTGGACCTCTGCAGAAACTGCCAGGAGGGCCCGGCCTTCAGGAAGGGGGAGGGGGGAGTCTGGGCCAGCCTTCCTCTTGGGGGCGGGCTGAACCCGGCCCTGCCCTCCAGAATCATATTTACCAGAGACCAATGGAACAGCTTCCTAGGCAGTAAGGAAAGGTGCCCAATGGACACGGGAAGGAATGGAGAGCAAGCAGAATCTGAACCTAGAAGTCCCTGCAAAGCTGCTGAGAGAAGAATGTCAGGGGGAGACCTCGCTCCCCGCGCCTTCCCCCGGCCCCCACTTCTGCGGCCAGAATGGCCGAGGAAAGCATCCAGGAAAGGGACTGCGAAAGCCAGCCGGACTCGGGACTCCTCCCAAAGGAGAAATGGAGCAGGAATAATCCTCTTGGACCAGAGGAACTTGAACCCTCAACAGTGAGCGAGATGCCTCTGAAGACATTCCCCGGACATGTGGCTACCACTTAAGGGATAGCTGGAGCAGTTGGGGGGGAGGAAAGGGAATGTGACCCAGGAGGATCAGAGGGGATCAGAAAGCTGTCCGCTGTCCTCCGCCTCCCCCCAAGAAGCCCTGCCCTGTTCTGCACCCCTGAGGAGGAGAGGTACCTTTGTACCTCTGGGGCCTCCCACCAGGACAGGGCCCTACCTTGATGCCCATCCCCTCCCCGGGCCAGGAAACCTCAGGTTCTACCTGGGCCCTATTCCCAAAGCCTTTTGGGGAAAAAAGTGGCCCCCCAGGTGCATTTTGCCTTGAGGGCCTTTTCCAACTTTCACCTCTGTCCTAGACCATAATAATTAGCTGAAGGGAGGAGGGTAGATGAGGATGTAGGTAATACTTCCATGGTTTTCTGCCCTTTGCCCTCATCCAAACCTGCCAGGAATAGCAGGCCTCTGGAAAGGCTCACACTCCTTTATCCAAGGCTGATAGCTCCAGGAGGCACCTGTCCTGTGGCCTTGGAGGGTGGAAGCTACTGAGGTCAAGGGGGGCTTGATGTAAGGAAAACCTTCCCAGCAAGCCAAGCTGTCCTCGAGAAGCCGGCCTTGGCCAGGTGGTCTTTTAGGGACTTTCCAATCAGAAATCCTTGCATTCTGTAACCTGACTTGAAAACCGCTGCTTAACTTTGGCAAAGCAGCCCCAGGGCTAGCCTGGAGGGAGCCAAGCGCTGAAGGAGAGGGAAGGGTGGCCTCGGCCTCCTCCCAGCTCCTGGACTGGGGGACAAAGTTCTCTGACTCAGGGGGAGGGGACCGAGCTTCTGGGCCCAGCCCCGATCCCAGGCTGTTCAGCATCTTCAGATCTCCCTCTTGGCTCCTTCAGACACCCGAGAGTCCCCGTCTATCACTCCCTGGCCAATCAGTTGCCAAATCCACCATCACACCTCCTCCCCCCCTCTTCCTTGCTGCTCTCCTCTCCATGTCGCCAGCACCTCAGAGCAGGCCCTCCCCAGCTCTTTCTGGACTTCCGCAATGGCCCTCACGTGGGGGCTGCTTCCGGCGCCCTCTCTCTGATCTGCCCTCTCTACACAGCCGCCAAAATAGTCTTCCTAAAGCACTGGTCTGACACCTTTCCGGCATCTAGAATTCGGAGCGCTTGCCCACAGGAGAGAATGCAAATCCCTCCGGCTGCCCTTCAGCCCTTTACCAGGCTGGCTCTCGATGCCCCCTCCCTCCCTGCCCCTGCCATGGCATGCTCTCATCAGCCAAAGCGGCCGGTTTGCTGCCCGGGCCTGCTGCCACTGTCCCCCCAGGGCACTTGCGGCTGCCCCTGGGATTGCTCCTGTGCCGGGACTTCGTTCTCCAGGGACAGGTGGCGGGTTTGATTCTGAACCTTTGTCCTCAGCCAAGGGCACGGTCACTCATCTCTAAGGGCAATTGAAGTTGGCTGTAGGTCCCTGGTCAAAGGACAGGACCTTTCCCCTTTTCTTCCGTGGCCATTTTTGATCCAGAAAGCCTCTCTGGGGGTTGGGGAAGTGGCAGAGGGCGCAGAGAGGACAGCCCGCCAGAGCCTGACCGTAACCCAAGTGTTTTCTCACAAGAGATTGTCGATGGCGTTCCGGTCACACCGTCGGGCCTTGGTGGGAGAGGGGCGCATATTTGAGTGATAGGATCTCATTGAGCGTACATTTCATATCCCCATTCCCTCTGCTGGCCAGTTCTATCTCCCCTGCCTACACTGATTTGGGGGACTGACAGTGTTCCTCTCCAGGACCAGGTCAGGAGCTCGTGGTCCTTCTCGGCCACAGGTCTCTGTATATGTCAGGTTTAGGACCCCAGGACTAGGTGGGGAGCTCGTGGTCCTTCTCGACCACAGGTCTCTGTAGATGTCAGGTTTAGGACCCCAGGACTAGGTGGGGAGCTCGTGGTCCTTCTCGACCACAGGTCTCTGTATATGTCAGGTTTAGGACCCCAGGACTAGGTGTGGAGCTCGTGGTCCTTCTCGGGCACAGGTCTCTGTAGATGTCAGGTTTAGGTCACCAGGACTAGGTGGGGAGCTCGTGGTCCTTCTCGGGCACAGGTCTCTGTAGATGTCAGGTTTAGGACACCAGGACTAGGTGGGGAGCTCGTGGTCCTTCTCGGCCACAGGTCTCTGTATATGTCAGGTTTAGGTCACCAGGACTAGGTGGGGAGCTCGTGGTCCTTCTCGGGCACAGGTCTCTGTAGATGTCAGGTTTAGGACACCAGGACTAGGTGGGGAGCTCGTGGTCCTTCTCGGCCACAGGTCTCTGTATATGTCAGGTTTAGGACCCCAGGACTAGGTGGGGAGCTCGTGGTCCTTCTCGGCCACAGGTCTCTGTATATGTCAGGTTTAGGACCCCAGGACTGGGTGGGGAGCTCGTGGTCCTTCTCGACCACAGGTCTCTGTATATGTCAGGTTTAGGACCCCAGGACTGGGTGGGGAGCTCGTGGTCCTTCTCGACCACAGGTCTCTGTAGATGTCAGGTTTAGGACACCAGGACTAGGTCGGGAGCTCATTCGTGTCCTTCTCGACCACAGGTCTCTGTAGATGTCAGGTTTAGGACCCCAGGACTAGGTGGGGAGCTCGTGGTCCTTCTCGGGCACAGGTCTCTGTAGATGTCAGGTTTAGGACACCAGGACTAGGTGGGGAGCTCGTGGTCCTTCTCGGCCACAGGTCTCTGTATATGTCAGGTTTAGGACCCCAGGACTAGGTGGGGAGCTCGTGGTCCTTCTCGGCCACAGGTCTCTGTATATGTCAGGTTTAGGACCCCAGGACTGGGTGGGGAGCTCGTGGTCCTTCTCGACCACAGGTCTCTGTATATGTCAGGTTTAGGACCCCAGGACTAGGTCGGGAGCTCGTGGTCCTTCTCGACCACAGGTCTCTGTAGATGTCAGGTTTAGGACCCCAGGACTGGGTGGGGAGCTCGTGGTCCTTCTCGACCACAGGTCTCTGTAGATGTCAGGTTTAGGACCCCAGGACTAGGTCGGGAGCTCGTGGTCCTTCTCGGCCACAGGTCTCTGTAGATGTCAGGTTTAGGACACCAGGACTAGGTCGGGAGCTCGTGGTCCTTCTCGCCCACAGGTCTCTGTAGATGTCAGGTTTAGGACACCAGGACTAGGTGGGGAGCTCGTGGTCCTTCTCGGCCACAGGTCTCTGTATATGTCAGGTTTAGGTCACCAGGACTAGGTGGGGAGCTCGTGGTCCTTCTCGGGCACAGGTCTCTGTATATGTCAGGTTTAGGACCCCAGGACTAGGTGGGGAGCTCGTGGTGGTCCTCGGCCACAGGTCTCTGTAGATGTCAGGTTTAGGACACCAGGACTAGGTCGGGAGCTCATTCGTGTCCTTCTCGGGCACAGGTCTCTGTATATGTCAGGTTTAGGTCACCAGGACTAGGTGGGGAGCTCGTGGTCCTTCTCGGGCACAGGTCTCTGTATATGTCAGGTTTAGGACCCCAGGACTAGGTGGGGAGCTCGTGGTCCTTCTCGGCCACAGGTCTCTGTATATGTCAGGTTTAGGACCCCAGGACTAGGTGGGGAGCTCGTGGTCCTTCTCGGCCACAGGTCTCTGTATATGTCAGGTTTAGGACCCCAGGACTGGGTGGGGAGCTCGTGGTCCTTCTCGGCCACAGGTCTCTGTATATGTCAGGTTTAGGTCACCAGGACTGGGTGGGGAGCTCGTGGTCCTTCTCGGCCACAGGTCTCTGTATATGTCAGGTTTAGGACCCCAGGACTGGGTGGGGAGCTCGTGGTCCTTCTCGGCCACAGGTCTCTGTATATGTCAGGTTTAGGACCCCAGGACTAGGTGGGGAGCTCGTGGTCCTTCTCGGCCACAGGTCTCTGTATATGTCAGGTTTAGGTCACCAGGACTGGGTGGGGAGCTCGTGGTCCTTCTCGGCCACAGGTCTCTGTAGATGTCAGGTTTAGGACCCCAGGACTAGGTGGGGAGCTCGTGGTCCTTCTCGACCACAGGTCTCTGTAGATGTCAGGTTTAGTACCCCAGGACTAGGTCGGGAGCTCGTGGTCCTTCTCGGGCACAGGTCTCTGTAGATGTCAGGTTTAGGACACCAGGACTAGGTGGGGAGCTCGTGGTCCTTCTCGGCCACAGGTCTCTGTATATGTCAGGTTTAGGTCACCAGGACTAGGTCGGGAGCTCGTGGTCGGCCACAGGTCTCTGTATATGTCAGGTTTAGGACCCCAGGACTAGGTGGGGAGCTCGTGGTCCTTCTCGGCCACAGGTCTCTGTATATGTCAGGTTTAGGTCACCAGGACTAGGTGTGGAGCTCGTGGTCCTTCTCGGGCACAGGTCTCTGTAGATGTCAGGTTTAGGTCACCAGGACTAGGTGGGGAGCTCGTGGTCCTTCTCGGGCACAGGTCTCTGTAGATGTCAGGTTTAGGACACCAGGACTAGGTGGGGAGCTCGTGGTCCTTCTCGGCCACAGGTCTCTGTATATGTCAGGTTTAGGTCACCAGGACTAGGTCGGGAGCTCGTGGTCGGCCACAGGTCTCTGTATATGTCAGGTTTAGGACACCAGGACTAGGTCGGGAGCTCATTCGTGTCCTTCTCGGCCACAGGTCTCTGTATATGTCAGGTTTAGGACCCCAGGACTAGGTGGGGAGCTCGTGGTCCTTCTCGGGCACAGGTCTCTGTAGATGTCAGGTTTAGGACCCCAGGACTGGGTGGGGAGCTCGTGGTCCTTCTCGGCCACAGGTCTCTGTAGATGTCAGGTTTAGGACCCCAGGACTGGGTGGGGAGCTCGTGGTCCTTCTCGGCCACAGGTCTCTGTATATGTCAGGTTTAGGACACCAGGACTAGGTGGGGAGCTCGTGGTCCTTCTCGGCCACAGGTCTCTGTATATGTCAGGTTTAGGACCCCAGGACTAGGTGGGGAGCTCGTGGTCCTTCTCGGCCACAGGTCTCTGTAGATGTCAGGTTTAGGACACCAGGACTAGGTGGGGAGCTCGTGGTCCTTCTCGGCCACAGGTCTCTGTATATGTCAGGTTTAGGACCCCAGGACTAGGTGGGGAGCTCGTGGTCCTTCTCGGCCACAGGTCTCTGTAGATGTCAGGTTTAGGACACCAGGACTAGGTGGGGAGCTCGTGGTCCTTCTCGGCCACAGGTCTCTGTAGATGTCAGGTTTAGGACCCCAGGACTAGGTGGGGAGCTCGTGGTCCTTCTCGGCCACAGGTCTCTGTATATGTCAGGTTTGGGTCACCAGGACTAGGTGCGGAGCTCGTGGTCCTTCTCGGCCACAGGTCTCTGTAGATGTCAGGTTTAGGACCCCAGGACTAGGTCGGGAGCTCATTCGTGTCCTTCTCGGGCACAGGTCTCTGTATATGTCAGGTTTAGGACACCAGGACTAGGTCGGGAGCTCGTGGTCCTTCTCGGCCACAGGTCTCTGTATATGTCAGGTTTAGGACACCAGGACTAGGTCGGGAGCTCGTGGTCCTTCTCGGGCACAGGTCTCTGTAGATGTCAGGTTTAGGACACCAGGACTAGGTGGGGAGCTCGTGGTCCTTCTCGGCCACAGGTCTCTGTATATGTCAGGTTTGGGTCACCAGGACTAGGTGCGGAGCTCGTGGTCCTTCTCGGCCACAGGTCTCTGTAGATGTCAGGTTTAGGACCCCAGGACTAGGTCGGGAGCTCATTCGTGTCCTTCTCGGGCACAGGTCTCTGTATATGTCAGGTTTAGGACACCAGGACTAGGTCGGGAGCTCGTGGTCCTTCTCGGCCACAGGTCTCTGTATATGTCAGGTTTAGGACACCAGGACTAGGTCGGGAGCTCGTGGTCCTTCTCGGGCACAGGTCTCTGTAGATGTCAGGTTTAGGACACCAGGACTAGGTCGGGAGCTCATTCGTGTCCTTCTCGGGCACAGGTCTCTGTATATGTCAGGTTTAGGACAGGAAGAATGGGGGGGGGGAAGAGAAGGTTAGTCTGAAACAGACAAGAATGGAACGTCTATTATGCCCTCATTCCATACCCCAACCAGGTTTTTTTCTCCATCCCTTCCCCCTCCCCCATTTTCTACATGTACTTTGCCCTATGGCCCCTCCTAAGTTTGGATCTTCAGCTTACGCCCCGACATCAAGGTTGGGGTTTGGCCAGCTTTCTCTTGGGTACCACTCCATCTCCCTTTTTCTGTCCAGCTCCCATTATCTAAAGGCTCCCCTTGTCTCCCCACTCCCCTGGCCCCCAGATGCCCAGCCCCCTACCCTCTGCCTGCTTTTAGATCCTCCCGAGCCCACATCGCAGTGCCCATCTGGGCTTGCCCTCCCTGATGGTGGTAACCCATACTCTAGTTCTCTCTCCTCCCTTCCTCATCAAAATTGAGTGCCGAGTTATAGATCTTCTACCTTCGCACCTTCTTCCATCTGAACGAGATCAGCAGCTCACCAGTGTGACTGGCATTCCCATTTATGAAGGTTGTTCTTCACTCAAATGATTTGCCATTGTGTGAGGGGAGCAAGAGAGCTCGCTCTCTCTGGAAAGAAGAAATTGCCGCTCGACGCCAAAAGGCGGTGGAAGGACCGGTGGGTGGGTGCCGGCTGCCAAGGGGGTCAGTCGGGCTCAGTCTTAGGGGGATTTTCCTGCCAAAGATGGCGAGATGCTTTAGGCACAGGAAAGGTGAACTACTTGTCAAGGATATTGTAGAGGTAGGTCACTTTGTGCTCTCCCAGCTGAGCTTCAGCGAGCCAGGGCACAGATTTCCAAATACTACTGCTGGTGCTCCTGAGCTCGGAAGCCTCATCCCCGAAAGAAGAGCCTAAGTTCTGCCTGGTCCCTCCTGCCCCCCAGAGAGCCGCTCCCGGCCTAAGCCCCGGCTCCGGTCGGCTGCTTCCCAGGGCCGGCTGGCCAAATCCATAGAGATGAAGCAGAGGCAATCTGGACTCCTGGTCAATTCTTTGTCCATGATGACTCAATATTCTAACAAAGGGACCCTCTGGAATCATTTCCCCCAATTAATTACTCAACAAGCACTTATTAAGCACCTACTTTGTGCCAGGCACTATACTGGAGTGGTGAGAATATGAACACAAAATCCTCCCACTTCAGAATCCGTCCATTTGGTTGGTTGAGGCTGTCCCAGGGCCGGGGGCTGAGCCCATGTGGGCTCAGGGGACTGTCTGGAGATAGATTGGAAGCCCCCATGGAGGCATCAGAAAGGGGCATGCAGATGAGGTGGTGGGGAGATGAGCAGATAGAGCCCCAGCAGGAAGTACCTTGGACAGGGGGGAGGTGGGGGAAGCTCTTGCCCAGCAGGGGGTGCTTCAGGTAAGCAGAGTACACACGGGATGGACCCACCCAGAATGTTGGCCAGGTTCATTCTGAATTTATCCCTCCTCCTCCTCCTCCTCCCAGCCCCAGGCTTTGCTTTAGGGTAAGTGAAGCCTTTGGCATGGGCCCCGAGGGAGAGTCTGGGGTAGGTAAGGTCTAACAGGTGTTCTCCCACTTCCCTTTCGGTGTCTCTTTGGGCTCTCCCAGCTGGCTATGGGAGAAAAGCCCTTCTTCCCTCCCCCTCCCCGGGTCTCCTGGATCTTCTGATCTTCTGATGGTCACTGACCATCCTAAGCCTTCACTGACTCTTCGGCTCCTTATTCCACAGGACCCTGACTCGAGATCTCCCCATCTGAATTCAGCTTGAACTTCACTTCAGACTTTCTTTAAGGCTGCTCTCAACTAAGTGTTAAGGGGGAAAGTATTTAGAATTTTCTTCTTTTAAGGAGGGCACTGCACAGCCATTAGCTCTTCTCCTGCCATCTTTAGATGTGTCCTTGGACGTGACCTTGGGTTCCCAAAGGCCATGCCTGGAGAGGGAAAGCTCTGTGCCCACCAAGCCGGAACCGTTTTGAGGCTGATGGGAGCCAGATGATCTATCCCTTAAGTGCCACATTGGCCATGCTTGGTGGGATTTCCCCATTGGCCAGTAGATGGCGAGTTCTTCTGCCATGGTCACTTAGTAGTCTGAGGCAGGAGGAAGCGGGCGTGACAGCCTCGGCTGGACGGGTACTAAGGACATTAAGCTCCTAAGGCCAAGGCTAGAGGGGAGCCTGGCTGGAAATACACCCTTTTCTGGACTCACTTGGCACGGGGAGGCCGACGCTGTGGTGTGTGGTCAGAAGCTGACTTCAGAGACCAGCCAACCCACCGGGGGCTGTCCGAGACAGAAATGGGAGCGAACGAGAATCCCCCAAAGACCAAGCTTTTAGGATTATACAGGTCTGCGGGCACCCAGGAAAGAAGCTAGGATGGAAACAGAAAGTAAGAGTGTCTCAACAAAGGCTTTTTATTTTTTTTTGCCAGTATCTCAAGACCCTGAAAATTTGTAACTTCCAACTGGTCAAAATTTGGAGAGTTCAAAGATGACTGAGCAGGAGGTCTGAAGTTATTATGAAGGGCTGCCAGTGAGCCTTCATCTAGAAGTCTCAGAGACTTCACGCCCAAGGGGAGCTCCCACCCTCTGTAGCCCACCTCCGAGGTGGCGTGAAGGCTCACTCGATGCCCGAGACATCCAAGGAGGTTACAAATAGTGAGGTGAAGGTCCGGAAAGGGCCAGACCCCTCAGAAGGAAAGAAACTGAACTCTAGAACAAGCAGGTTAGACAGTGGGGCTTTGTCCCACAGCCATCTTTTTTGAGAGGGGGAGAAAATCAGGGACAGGGCAAGCAGCGTCTCCAGCTCTCACCCCTCACTGGCATCCCCCCCAAGTCTCAACCCAGGATGCTGCAGAAAGTGCCAGAGTGTGCCCTCTGCTTGGTGGCCAGTCCAGGAGAGGAAGGAGCCCCTGCCCCTTTCCCCCCCCTCCAAGCCAAAACACAAACTGCACATTCAGGCTGACTTTGGGAGCTCCAGCTCCATGGGGTCCTGGGGGCTGGCCTTCTTTGAGCAAGATGGTCACCTGGTTGGGGTATAATTTCTGCCCCCCATCTTCCCTTTGACATTTGACTTCTAGAATCTCAGCACCCCTTTCCATTGACACTCCCTCCCAGGCCACGGCTTTTTTCCTCTTCTGCTTCCCCTTTCCAGTAAGTTTTCTGCAGTCCTTAGACAGGGGAAGGGTCTTCCTGGGCTACCTTTCCCAGGGCTATTTGAGAAGTCAAGGGCAAAGGAAGTTTCCAGCAGAGTCTTATGAAATTGGGATGGGCTTCTTCTGCCTGGGGAAGGGAAGGTTCTCACTCACTCCTGGAGGTCATCAGGGATAGACAGGCTGGCCATTGAGCTGGAGAAGAGACCAATAGCTGCTTCTCAGAGTGCCTTCTGAGGGCCATTTTTTTTTAAATTTGAGATTGTTGAAATATGATCTCAACCAATTTCCTGCCTTCCTCCTTCCTTCCCTTATTCTCTTTCCCATTTTCACCCCCAGGAAAAGGCTTTTCTGCCTCCTTTTTAATTATCATCATTTGGCACCTGACTGCAAATGATCTATAACTTGTTCCCAAGAGAATAGCATAGCACTTAGTGGCAGGTGGACTGAAGGGGAACTGCCCTTTATCCTTTTAGCCCCCAGCACAGTTGTTCCTGTCTCTTATTCCCCCCACCCTTTTCTCTTTTTGGTGCTTTTCCGCTTCCAATCCCCACTGCATCCCACCTGGGCCTTAGGCTTCTTCCCCACAAATCCCCAACTTCTTCCCTTAGGCATCTTCCCCACAAATCCCCAACTGCATCCCACCTGGACCTTGCCTTCCTCACCCCAGGGCTGGGAGCCCAGAAGGGACTCCAAGAGTGGGTGGAGAGATACTTCCAACCTTGCTCCCTCCCAGGGGATGCAGTGCTCACACTATATAGTGCCCTGCCCCCCCAGTCCTCCCACCACTCTGCCCTCCATAATCCTGCCTGAAGCTAGCTTTCCTCCCGGGGATGCACGGTTCACTTGGGGCTGGGGAAGCAAGAGCTGGGGTGGAATCGGGAGCCTTGCTCCCTTCCCAGGATCCCCCATCTAGGATAACCCCCCTGGCTTTCCCCTCCTGAGGCTTCTCGGGATGGAAGCTCATCCCGGCCCCCTGGCCCCCAGTGGCTGGAGCTACCGCTAGCTTTTCTCATGCCATCTTCACGGGGGTCTTTGAGATGCGGTCTTGGGCTCTCAAAGGCTAGTCCAGGAGAAAGCCAGCAGCTGGGAGGGCCCCCAGTCCCGAGGCTCCCGGGCATCCTGGGGCCAGGGATCACGGGCTTAGTCCAGGGCAGCTCTTCAGAGCTGGGGGAGCGCCCTGTGTTTGGCAGCCCAGCATCCCAAGGAAATGAGGGAAGAACTGGGACAGAGCCAGAGCCCAACGAGGGTCTTTGGCCTGGGTGGGGTGCTTCCCAAAGGCCGGCCCTGAGGGTAGGAGGGAAGTCCTGGGAAAGTCTCCCTGGAGGGAATAGGGGTCTGCTGTAGTCCTGCTTTGGGAAAGGCGGAAGTCTTGGGAGGCCGGACAGGGCCAGCAAACAGGCCCCATGACGGAGGGACGTTCTCGTCTCAGGCTTGTAAGACTGAGGAGTGCTGAGGGCAGGGGAGTGGACAGGGAATGCTGGCTGAGTTTTGATCCTGGAATCATAATGGCCTTGAAGTTAAGCTGCATCCTACTGGGTTTCTCACTCGACTGGAGAGGAGGATGAGGGAGATAAAGGCACAAACAAAAGGAAGGGGAGACAGAGGCAGGCAGGCAAACAGACACCCACCCAAAAAAGGGAATGGACACTAAGAGCTCTGAGGAGAGTCTGAAGTCTACTAACATCTTCAGAGTAGCCCGTGGGCCTCCTTGGTCCCGAGGCTGCAAGCAGGACCCATTCAGTGAATGGCCCTATGGGGATTCTGTCCCTGGGAGCCTTGTTTTCTGGGGACTGTCTCCATTGCCCCAAAAAGTAGGATGGAAGAATTCAAGAAAGGAAAGGAAGGAGAGAAATAAGAGGCCAAGGGAGGTTTGGGGGCCAGGTGGGAGAGGTACCCACACTCATCCTGTGGCAGTGCCCCAGGTTATCATCGGTGGGAGGACTCTTGGCACCTAATACGGCCTCCTCAGAGCCACCAACATTTTCTTTTCAAAAGAGAGGCCACCACACCTGAAAACTGGCTGGCCCTGTGGGCACTGGCCTGCCCAGCTGGCTGGGACTCCCCCCTTGCCCTCCAGCCCACCCCACCCCCGGGTGATGATGATGTAGATCAAATTTAACTCATCTTTGACTTTCACCTCTATTCTGGGACCCGCTGGGGCCACCCAGCCTGGGTTCACTGACACATTTGACTGGATCTACTGGGCTGGGAACAGCTTTAGGGATCGAGTTTCCCAATCATATTTGCATGCTACACAACGAAGACTGGAAGTTTCAGAGACCATTTTAGGCTTGATGTAAGGAAAACTTTCCTTACCCTTTTAGTCCCTAATGTCTCCATGTCCCAACTGAGAAGCCTTGCCTCCCCCACCCCGGCCATCCACCATGTTTAAGGGTGCCTACCTGAGCATGGCTGATGCCCCCCCTTGAAGCCATCCTCTGCCTTGTGCCCAGAAAGACGCTTCTCCCCCCTTTTGCATGTTAATCCTGTCCCTGCTGACCTCCCATTCCCCGATCACATCCTGGAGAGAATAATGGCGCCCTTGCCTGTCCGTCTCCCCCCTTAGCACCCCTTCTTGCCTTCAAGGTTCCAGCATTGTCCCCCTCCCCCCCCCCCAGCCCACCTTCCTTCCGCCCTCTCCATCCTAATCTGCTGCCTAATGAAAGAGATCCTAGGAATGGTACTACTAAAGTCACACCCTCTCCTGGGGCGAGACTTTCAGGACCAAGGCCAGAGCCCAGAGGTGAGCTCGGAAGGAATGCCTTGCTAAAAACGAGAGCTAGGGAAATTGAATGGGTTGCTCTTAGAGGTAGCGATTCCTAAAACAGGAGGCCTTTGGGGAAAGACCAAATGACCACTTGTGGGGGCCTTTGGAGGGAGCGAGCTCCATCTCCATCAAGTTCAGGTTGGACAAGATGGCCTCTGAGGTCATGTCAATCCTGAGATTCTTCAATTCTGAGACTGTTCCACTCGGATCTCTTGACCCTGAGGAATGAAGCTTTCAGGGGAGCTTTTGGCCATCAATGACCTGGCCCTGGGTGTTTGAGGGCAGAGGACCTGCCGCCACTTAGCAAGCTGCCTGCCCCGCAGGTGAGAGCCGGCCCTGGCCGGGACTTCACCTGCCCATGTGCAGAATTGGGATTTCTCCGCAAGGGGAGCTGTTATGGGGCGTGTTTCAGCTCTGGAGGTCTCTCCTCTGATCTTACTGGCAGTAGAGAGTCTCAGGCCCCCCCACTTCTGTCCTCTCCCCTCCATCTCTTCCTCTCCCCGCCTCCTACAGAAGGCCTTTCCTGAGGTGGCTTATCTGTCTGTCCTTCTCAATGGCTCAGGTCCTGGGGGCCAGGGCCAAACACCAGATATCTCTATCAACCTCCACTTTGACCTAAGTTTGAAAAGGAAATGCCATCGCTCTGCTCCTTGTCACCCTCTTTCCGCCTTGCTCCTTGACCTTGCTCCACACAAGCCATTGTGTAAAGAGGGAGAAAGAAGCAGGACCTTCCTCTGAGGACCTCCCCTCCTCCTTCTGCCGCCCACCTCGGTGCCCCTCGGATCCCCCCAGACCAAGGAGGAAGGGCCCCGCGCCAGATGCCGCCCTCCCTGCTTACAAGGACATCTCGCCCGCCCCTCAGAAAGGCCTCCCTGACTTCCCTTGAAGACAACCCTCATTGGCTGTGAAGATAAAAACAACATAAACACAAAGCAAGGCTGCGGGGCTCCCTTGGAGTAGGCGGCCAGGGCCAGGGCCAGGGCCGAGTCCAGTCTGCTCAGGAGCAGAAGCTGGACCACCGGGGGATGGATCCTTGGGCAAACGGAGGAAGGGGGCACTTCCCCAGGATAACAAGGAGGTTAGGGCCAGCTGTGCTCTGGCCCTGGGAGGCTCCGGCCCTGGGAGGCTCCGGCCCTGGGAGGCTCCGGCCCGGGAGCTGAGGCAGCCTGGGGGCTCCAAGGCCTTTTGAGGGCTGTGAAAAAGCTAGATCTGAGCCCGAGCAGGAGGGGTCCTGGTGGGAGCGAGCAGGAGCCCCCTTCATCGTGGCCTTGAAGGTCCAGGGTCGGACCTCATGGCCATCATCTTCTGTCTCCGTCTTTCTTTCTCTCACCTCCTGTTTTTTGTCAGAGACTGCCCTGGAGCCTTTGCTTATTTCCAAAGAGGTAATGCCATCTAAGGAGCAATGTCTGTAAAGCACTATAAAGTGCTATGTAAATGGCAGCCATTATTGCTGGGGGGAGGGGAGGGCCCCCCTCCTCCCCCCCATCCTCTGCCCCCCCAGGTTGGCGCCCCTGCCCTGTGCCCCCCCCAGCCCGCCCTCCCACCACTCTGCCCTCCGCCCCAGGGTGAGCACTGTTCCCTTGGGGCTCATCTCCCCCAGGGCTGGGGAAGCCCGAGTAGAATGGGAGCCTTGCTCCCCCCCAGGAACCCCACCCCACCCCCACTTTCCCCTCCTGAGGCTTCTCGGGATGGAAGCTCATCCCGGCCCCCTGGCCCCCAGTGGCTGGAGCTACCGCTAACTTTTCTCATGCCATCTTCACGGGGGTCTTTGAGATGTGGTCTTGGGCTCTCAAAGGCTAATCCAGGAGAAAGCCGCAGCCGGGAAGGCCCCCAGCCCCCCAGTCCCGGCAGCCTGGGGCCAGGGATCACCGGCTTAGTCCAGGGCAGCTCTTTGGGAGCTGGGGGAGCGCCCTGTGTTTGGCAGCCCAGCACCCCAAGAAATGGGGGGGAGGGTCTTTGGCCGGGGTGGGGTGCTTCCCAAGGCCGGCCGGGAGGGGACGGAGGTCCCGGGAGAGTCTCCCTGGAGGGAATGGGGTCTCCCCTGGCTTTGGGGACTAACTGCTCGTGCTTCTCTGACTCACACTTGCTGTTGGAGCCCGGGGAAAGTGAGGAGTGCCCAGGCCGGAGCGGGGAGGGAGAAGATGGAGAGCCAAGGGCGGTTCGGGGCTTTGAACCTGGAATCCTAGAGCTGGCGTCTGGGGGCTGAGGGCAGATGGATGCTTCCTGGACTCCATCTTCACCTTCTCAATTGGAGAAGGGCATGGACAGAGAGAGAACAGAAAACAAGCAGAGACTCAGTGCTGAGACCGAGACCCAGAACCGGGCGAGGGGCAGAAGAGGCCCCAGGGACTTCCTGAAGGAAAGAAACTGAAGTCTTAAGATCCCCGGAGAGCCGGCGGAGGCCAGAGCTCTCTGCAGGAGCCTGCAGGCCAGCCCGTGCTCCCGGCCCTCTCGGGCCGCCCCGGGCTGCTGCCGGCACCGGGCGCCCCCTCGGGCGGGCTCCAGGTCTGCACTGGCAATGCTGCTGGCCCCTCGGGCAGCACTGGACAGCCCTCTCGGGCAACATTAGGTGGCCTCTCGGGCAGTTAGGTGGCTCTCTTGGGCAGGCTCTGGGCTGATACTGGCAGCACTGTATGGCCCTGTTGGGCAGGCTCCAGGTCAGCACTGGCAATGCTGGGTGGCCCCCCCTTGGGCAGCAATGAGTAACCCCTCCTCGGGCAGCACTGAGTGGCCCCCCTTGGGCAGCACTGGGTGATTCCCCCCTCGAGCAGCACCTAGCCCCCCTCGGGCAGCACTGGGTAGCCCTCCTGGGGCAGCACTGAATGACCCCCTTTGGGCAGCACTGAATGGCTCCCTCAGGCAGCACTGGGTGGCTCCCCTCAGGCAGCACTGGGTAGCCCTCCTGGGGCAGCACTGGGTGGCTCCGTTGGGCAGCACTGGGTGGCTCCCCTCGGGCAGCACTGGGTAACCCTCTTGGGGCAGCACTGGATGGCTCCCCTCGGGGAGCACTGGGTAGCCCTCTTAGGGCAGCACTGGGTAGCCCTCTTGGGGCAGCACTGGGTGGCTCCCTCGGGCAGCACTGGGTAGCCCTCTTAGGGCAGCACTGGGTAGCCCTCTTGGGGCAGCACTGGGTAGCCCTCTTAGGGCAGCACTGGTGGCTCCGTTGGGCAGCACTGAGTGGCTCCCCTCGGGCAGCACTGGGTAGCCCTCTTGGGGCAGCACTGGGTAGCCCTCTTAGGGCAGCACTGGGTGGCTCCCTCGGGCAGCACTGGGTAGCCCTCTTGGGGCAGCACTGGGTAGCCCTCTTAGGGCAGCACTGGGTGGCTCCCTCGGGCAGCACTGGGTAGCCCTCCTGGGGCAGCACTGGGTAGCCCTCTTAGGGCAGCACTGGATGGCTCCCCTCGGGCAGCACTGGGTGGCTCCCTCGGGCAGCACTGGATGGCTCCCCTCGGGCAGCACTGGGTGGCTCCCTCGGGCAGCACTGGGTGGCTCCCTCGGGCAGCACTGGGTGGCTCCCTCGGGCAGCACTGGGTGGCTCCCTCGGGCAGCACTGGGTGGCTCCCTCGGGCAGCACTGGGTGGCTCCCTTGGGCAGCACTGAGTGGCTCCCTCGGGCAGCACTGGGTAGCCCTCCTGGGGCAGCACTGGGTGGCTCCCTCGGGCAGCACTGGGTAGCCCTCTTAGGGCAGCACTGGGTAGCCCTCCTGGGGCAGCACTGGGTGGCTCCCTCGGGCAGCACTGGGTAGCCCTCTTAGGGCAGCACTGGGTAGCCCTCCTGGGGCAGCACTGGGTGGCTCCCTCGGGCAGCACTGGGTGGCTCCCTTGGGCAGCACTGAGTGGCTCCCTCGGGCAGCACTGGGTAGCCCTCCTGGGGCAGCACTGGGTGGCTCCCTCGGGCAGCACTGGGTGGCTCCCTTGGGCAGCACTGGGTGGCTCCCTCGGGCAGCACTGGGTAGCCCTCCTGGGGCAGCACTGGGTGGCTCCCTCGGGCAGCACTGGGTAGCCCTCCTGGGGCAGCACTGGGTGGCTCCCTCGGGCAGCACTGGGTAGCCCTCTTAGGGCAGCACTGGGTAGCCCTCCTGGGGCAGCACTGGGTGGCTCCCTCGGGCAGCACTGGGTGGCTCCCTTGGGCAGCACTGAGTGGCTCCCTCGGGCAGCACTGGGTAGCCCTCCTGGGGCAGCACTGGGTGGCTCCCTCGGGCAGCACTGGGTGGCTCCCTCGGGCAGCACTGGGTAGCCCTCCTGGGGCAGCACTGGATGGCTCCCCTCGGACAGCACTGGGTAGCCCTCCTGGGGCAGCACTGGGTGGCTCCCTCGGGCAGCTGGGTGGCCCTCTCAGGCAGGCTCATTGGATAAGCCAGGCCCTGAGCAATTTTTCCCAAGGAAAAGAGCACAGTTGGGCCATCCAACAGCTATCGGTCCTCTGGGGACTAGTTCCCACTGCCTCCCACCACTGGGATGGGAGAGTTCAAGAGAAGAAAGGAAGGAGAGAAATAGGGGCCCAGGGCAGCTTGGGACAGGTGTGCGAGTGTTCTCCACCTCCTTGAACCCACCCCAGCATTTAAGGTCAGGACCCTAATCCTGTTTCTAACCCTCATGTCTTTCCAAAAGAAACTCCCCTTCAGCCCCCAAACTCTCGTGTAGTCTGGCATTGTGGGCACTGCCCCGGCCCGTTGGAGGGAATTCTGTCCCAGGTACGTGGCGTCCCTGCCTCTGTCCGGGTGCCCACCCCCCACCTGGGCCAAGTGGTGACCAAATATAACAATGCTGGTACCCGTCCCTCTCTCCTTTCTGCCTTTTACCTCCATCCTAGGGCCAAATCCAGGACTGGGCGCTCAGGCCCGGTCTCCGTGCAACCCAGCTAGTCTGGCTTAGCGGACACGGCAGGCCATTTCATATCGGGGGGTCCTGGCCCGGCCGCAGCCTTCCCAATCTTATCTGAAGGACAAAGAGCAAAGGATGGAGGCCACAGAGGCATTTTAGGCTTGATGTAAGGAAAAGCTTCCTCGGCATCAGAGGGGCCCCCAGGCTCTGGGCTCCGGAGCCTTTGGAGGGAAGACCTGGTTTCCATCATCTGACTGCAGTTCCATGGAACTTGGACGGGGAATGGGAGGGAGGCGGCAGTTCTTGGTTGCTGAGAAGTGGGGGGCCCTTCCAGGAGAATTTCCTCCCAGAGAGGTCTCCACGGGCCCCTCGGCTGACGGGCCTTTTGGTTTTGGGCATCACTGATTAGCTTGACTATACAGATTTCTAAAACGTGAGGATGGAGTCAGAGGACAAAATTCAAAATTGAAAAAATAAAATTTCAAGTTTTAAAAAACCACGTTTTAGGGTACCATGATTCCACAAGTTTGGCTGGAGCCTACGGCACACCAGGGACAGTCGGGAGCCATAAGGCTACAAAGTGGGTTGGGTCCAGTCTGTAGAGGGACTGGCCACTAGGGGACAAATCCTGGGGGAGGGGAGAGAGGATGGCGCAAAATCGTGGTGTTGTCTTGTCTTGAGAGCCAAAGTGCTCAGGACGGAGGTGGTGGCAGTCAGATGGTGCACTTGGGAGTCCAGGGTCCCAGAGAGCTAGGACAGGAGACAGGCGTCATCCGAGCCTCCGGCCAGGGGCTCTCTCCGAGGCGGCGGTCCCGGCCGTGGGGGACACGGGAACGCACCGAGGAAGCAGCCACTGCTGGGTGTTGGGCGGGACCACTTTTCCCTGCTCCCCAGCCCTGAAGCTCAGGGAGCTCCGGAGGATGAGCTGCTGCCAGGACTGCCGTCTAAACCCCCTTCTCCACCTGGCCCGGTGCGCTCTCGGGCCCTGCCCTCTGGTCATTTTGAGTCAGGATCTGTAGGTGCTACTAGCCGGCCGCCTGCTCCCATCGCGCCCTTCCACCATGACGCTGGGGTTTTGTCACTTCTTCCAGAGAGGTCGTTTCTCGTCCTCTGTCCAGACTGTGAGCAGCCCAGGCATAGCTGCCACGGCAGACTGTCTTCCCAAGCTTTCCTGTCGACAGCGTCACGGGGAAGTGGTTCGCCCTTTCCCAAAGCCGGGGGACCCTTTCTCTCTCCTCACCAGCGATTCATGGTGTCCCGTCGAGGGTGCTCGCAGGTTGCGTTCTCTTGGGGGCGTCTTCCACCAGGATGCCTCCAGAGGGCTCGGACTTCCCCAGTTGTTCTCTGGCTCACTCCTTCCGCCCTCCCCGGAAGAGAAAATGAGCAGCCTCTCCCCTGGCCATTTCTTTCCGTTTTTAACTGATGCAAGTCTCTCGTAGAGACGGGAGATCTGGGAGGCCGGGGGTTCTTTTTCGGATTGCTGATGGCTTCCCCCGCACCTGACGCAGAACTTTGTGCACAGCTTTTGCTTTGAAATGCTCTTGGAATGAAAAAAATGCCTCTTTGCATCAGTCATTGTTTTTTCTTTGCTCCTCCACTCTGCTTTTGATTTCTCCCAGACTTTAAGAGCCTTGACTAAGGAGAAGGAAATTGGATTTCCCTTTCCCATTTCTCTTTCCAAGTCTGAAAGTGGCCCCGCTCCTCCGGAGCGCCGACTGTCCCCGGCCTTCCCTACCCAAAGTCACTGGGCCGAGCTCAGGGCCAGCCCGCGCCCAGAATCGCCAGATTCGTTCTCCCCTTTCTCAAAATAATCACCCGGTTTCCTTGAAACCTGGGCTCCTTTTCAAACCGGCAAAGTTGTGATCAATGCGTTCTAGGAGAGATTCATTCTCATCACCAGGAATGTGGGACTAAGTCTTCATCGAACTTTACAAGAAACGGCGTGCGTCCCGAGCCCGAGTTTCTGGTAGAACGAGTTGACTCCTGCAGCCGGGCTCAGACCGGGGTCTGGGTGCGCTCCGGGCTTCTCCCCAACCTTTCCAGGTAGCGGCCGGCTCGGAGGGCAGTGCCTGGAGCCCGAGGCCACTTTGCTCAGGACCTTTGGGGGACAGTAGCTCCGCAAAGGGAGGGAGACGCGGTGGCCCTTCACTCCTCCAGAGGACCTTCCTGCGGAGAACCAGGAGGAAGCCTGTGCTCTGGTCCCGGGGTGCGGGGCCTTCCCTGAGGGAGCAGAGGCGTGGGAGCCCCAGCAGGAGGGGTCCTGGTGGGGGCTCGTGGGAGTGAGCAGGAGCCCCCTTCATGGCCATCATCTTCTGTCTCGGGCTCTCTCTCTCATCTTGTTTCTTGTCAGAGACTGCCCTGGAGCCTTTGCTTACTTCCCATGAGGCAATGCCATCTAAGGAGCAATGTCTGTAAAGTGCTATATAACTGGTGACCACCTCCCCTGCCCCCCATCCTCTGCCCCCCCAGGTTGGCGCCCCTGCCCTGTGCCCCCCCCAGCCCGCCCTCCCACCACTCTGCCCTCCGCCCCAGGGTGAGCACTGTTCCCTTGGGGCTCATCTCCCCCAGGGCTGGGGAAGCCCGAGTAGAATGGGAGCCTTGCTCCCCCCCAGGAACCCCACCCCCACCCCCACTTTCCCCTCCTGAGGCTTCTCGGGATGGAAGCTCATCCCGGCCCCCTGGCCCCCAGTGGCTGGAGCTACCGCTAGCTTTTCTCATGCCATCTTCACGGGGGTCTTTGAGATGTGGTCTTGGGCTCTCAAAGGCTAATCCAGGAGAAAGCCGCAGCCGGGAAGGCCCCCAGCCCCCCAGTCCCGGCAGCCTGGGGCCAGGGATCACCGGCTTAGTCCAGGGCAGCTCTTCAGAGCTGGGGGAGCGCCCTGTGTTTGGCAGCCCAGCACCCCAAGAAATGGGGGAGGAACTGGGACAGACCCAGGGAGGGTCTTTGGCCGGGGTGGGGTGCTTCCCAAGGCCGGCCTGGAGGGGTGGAGGGAAATCCCGGGAGAGCCTCCCTGGAGGGAATGGGGTCTCCCCTGGCTTTGCGGACTAACTGCTCATGCTTCTCTGACTCACACTTGCTGCTGGAGCCCCAGGGAAAGTGAGGAGTGCCCAGGTGGAGCAAGCGGGCAGACACACCGCGGGTGAGGGCAGAACTCTGGGGACGACATTTGGATTTGAAATCATCGAGGTTGGGGTTCTTGAGGTGCCCCCCCAGTCTCCATTCTCACTTTCTCAAATGGAGTAAGGGATGTAAAGGCATAAATAGAGACAAAGACCCAAGAAAGGGCCATGCCCAGGGAGAGCCCTGAGAAGTTCAGCACTGTCTTTGTGGACCTTCAGACTAGAGCTCTCAGGGGCCGGGCCCACCCACACCCGCCTGCCAGGGGGCCGGGCCCACTTATATCCACCTGCCAGGGGGCTGGGCCCATCCACACCTGCCTTCTAAGGGGCTGGGCCCATCCTCACCCTCCTTCCGGGGGGCCTGGGCCAGCTTAATGGAAAGGCAGTCAAAGTGTATTGTAGGGGGGAGGACAGTTAGGAAGGAAGGAGAATAGGGACCTGGGGCCTGGCCAAGCTTGTGCAGGAGTCGGACCAGGCTCCTCAAGGACTCTGGGAGTGTTTGCTTGATCCTCAGTGAGCAGATCCAGGGAGTGAGCAAAACCCTGGACGACCACCATCCTGCGGGGGGGGGGGTGAAGCCCCTTCATGAGGCTGATGGCGCTGGCTGAGACAAAGATGGAATCCATCAGCAGGGGCCTGGGGGGGGGCAAGGAAAGGCCATCTTGCCCCCTCTGTGGGGAAACCAGATTCCTGAACCCAGGGCTGGGCTTCCTTTGTCTTGGGTCCAGCCGGGCCCAGCCGAGCCTTCGCCCCTCCCCGAGTGTTTGTTTCTTTATCGTCTCCCTATCTTTCCTCTCCCTCCTCTCTCCTCTTTCTACCTAGGGCTTATGGGTCCCAGGAGCTGTCCCGGCGGGACGCTAGCTCGAGGGCCCCCGGCGCCCTCCGGTTCCCTCCCCTCTGACCCACCCCCCAGCCCGGGTTCCAGCGTCTGCCATCTGCTTTATGGCCATTTTAAGCTCCCATCTTGGCGCTCTCTCCAAACTGACCCTTCCCCCGAGTGCCCCGTTCCCTCTCCCTCCCCATTGGTACTGATCAGTGAGCTCCCTGTACTCGGGATCCTTTTCAACTCTCAAGTCTGTTCTCACTGGCTTGGCGGAAGGAATAGATACTGACTTCCTACTAATGCGTGAATGATTGCTCGCGCCCTCCGAACCTCCTCTTCCCGAAGATTCTGTCATAAGCCCCCCATCTGTTAACTCTTCTCCTGCCATCTTCAGCGCCGCCTGGGGGGCCCTCGGTGGCTCAGAGTCTATGGAAGTAGAGCACTGGCTCGGCTGCTGTGGGAGAGGCTTCGCACAGGCGAGAGGTCGGCCGGGGGTCGACTGTCCAAGGACCAGACTAGCTAAGTTTGGAGAGGCTCACGGCTCCCCGCAGCCCGGCCCGGCGACGAGCCCTTCCCGGGGCTGCTTTCGGGCACCCCGGGCAGTCCTCGAAGGAGCCCAAGAAAGGGATTACATGGGAAAACGGCGCCAGAAGCAGCAGACCTTTTTCCCTCCAAGGCCTCCCCTTCCCCTCCCTTGGGCTGGAGGCCGGAGAAGCCAACAGAGAACGCTTCAGATCAGAGCTGCTGGCAGGGGGCCCTGGAGGCAGCTGTGGGATCCAACAGCCCGAGGGTCCAAGGGGAGCGCGGGCGTCCTCTCCCAGCCCCCGTCCCCTCTCTGTCTCTCTGGTGGCTCCCCTGGCCACGGTGAGAGTTAAGGGACTGACGAATCCTGCCTCCCCAAAGGGGGAGCGGTTCCTGGCTCCCGAGTTCTGGGCCCTGCCCTGGTCCCGGGGAGAAGTCAGAGGGGGCGTCGTCTCCCAGCCAAGCGCGAGAGGGTGGTTGGCGGGGCGGCACGGGCGAGCTCCATGCTGACCACAGAAAGGGACCCCGGATGCCGAGGGAAGGAAGGGAAGCCCCCGCTCTGGAACCGCCCCTCTCCCTTGAGGTTCGGAGAAGTGGATAAAGGTATGGAGGAGAGAAACAGAGACAGAGAGAGTGCAAAGGAAAGTCAATGGGGACTTTCAGAACCAGAGACCCTAAGTCTGACGTCCTCAGACGGGTCGCGGCCTTCCTCACTCCGCCAGCCCTCTGTGGGCCGGCGGCGATGCCCCGGTGGATGCCCCTAGCTGAATGGGGCGGGGGCAGTTCCAGGGCGGGAAGGAAGGGGCCGGGGTGGGGGGTTCGGGACAGGTCCGAGCGGCGCGGCCGTGGATGCTCCCGGCGGGGGCCCGGGCTCTCGGCCAGGTCCCCGGTACCCTGCTCGGACTCAGTGGGTCCCGGCCCAGCTTGCCCAGCCGAGTGCAGGGACTCCGCCTCCACGTCTCCTCATTGCTTGGCCAACTTGTGATTTTCCTCAAAAATTTTTGCCGCCCCCCACCCGTTCCCTCCCCCCTGGGAGCCCCCGAGGTTGGCAGCCAGGCCAGGCCCCCCCATGGTATTTCAAGAACAAAAAGACAAAGGAGGCTGGACAGCACTTTGAGGCTTGATGTAAGGAAGATCTTCCCTGGGGGCAGTCAGCAGGGTCCCTGCTTTGGCAGGCTTCTTCCCACCCTCCCCCGGTGCTTCAGCTCGGGCAAGGCCCCTGAAGACTCGGCTTGATGCCTTCCCGGTGCCCGGGAAATGCCAGCTGCCCAGGGCCGGTCTCTGTACCGCTTCCTCACACAAAAAGCAGCTTGACTGAGAGTGAATGGCTGCCAGCCGCCTCACGCCCTTCTTGGGGTGAGCAGCTGGCAGGACCCGGCCCGGATCCTCCGGCTCAGGGCACGGTCCTTCCACGGACTGGCCAGGTGAGCAAGGGCTGCCTCTTGGACCCGCCACGGAGGGGACGGGGCGACTTCGCATGCCCGGAAGTAGGGAGCGCCCACCCCGTCCTTCAAAGCCTGGAAGTCTGTCGTGCATGCTCTTGGGGAGACGGCACAGGGCACTTGAACCCAGTTCAAGTGAAAACTCCGGATTGTGGGCACCCCTTGGGCCTCCGGGCTGTGCACTCCCGCTGCCACCCTTCCCATCTACGCATTCCCCTTTCCTGCGCGGCCCCCGCCCCTTTCTCAGGGTTCCACACGCAGGAGAGACCTGGGCTCACGTCCCAAGTCTCCGTTTGGGCCCAGAAGCCCTCGGAGGGCCCGGGGGCAGCCTTGCACCCCCGAGTCTTTGGGCCGATCGGGGAGCCGCCCACCGTGGCGGCGATGAGGGGGATGCGGGGAAGGGCCGCGGGTGCTTTTGAGCTGCAGCTCAGACTTGGCTGAGATGTGACGGAAAACGGACCGAAACGGCCGCCACTTTTAATGTCCTGTTCGGACTTCGAGGCCCCCAGGGAGACGGGAGGGGGGGGGACTTGTTCCGGGACTTGCCGCACTTCTGGAGGCTCCCGCGGGGTAGGGGCAGCCCCCTCAGCCCCAGATGCCCTAGCAGGGCGTGCTTTAGAAGCGCTTGGAGGACATCCTGGCCACCGGCTGTCCCAGAGGCCGCCAGAGGCTCGGCCGCTGGTTCTCGGGGGGTCCCGGGTTCTAAGCCCAGCAGCTCTTGAAGACTGGCTATGTGGCCCTCAGGTGTGTGGTGGGGGCCCGGGGGAGCCCGCCCGACTCCGGACCCTCCTCTGTAAGCGGCTGACTCAGCAGATCCGGGCCGGGTCAGGGCCACCCGCAGGGAGTGAGGGAAGGGAAGAGCCCCTGGGGAGAACATGGGGAGAACATGGGACGACGGCCTCAGCATGGCCTTGGACAGGAGCCCGGCAAGGGATGGGCCCGGGTCGGAGACAATCCGTGAGGACGGAGCCCGGGGCCTCAGGGGCCCAGCAGGGTCGGCGTCAGGCCCCGGCCGCTGACAGGGGTCCCTGGGGAAGCATTTTGCCTCTTCTCCCCAGAGTCCTAACCTGCGGTCGGTCAGATGTGGGGAGCCCCCTGGGGGACTGGGCCCTATCTCCGTCTCCCAGGGAGCTCGGCTCCAGGTGAGTAAGCGAGAGGACGGCCGCCTCTCTCACTCATGCCACAACTCTGGATCTCACTGGGGAGCCCGGCCCGGCGGGGACCACCGGCCCTGGGCTGGGGGGCTCCCCCTTGGGGCCGCCTGCCAGCGGAGGCTCTCCCCCCGGGGTTCCGAGCCAGCGGGTGGCCCCAGCGCCCCTTCAACATCGGTTTGAGAAGCACTCTGGGTTTTGTTCATTGACAGTGAGCGCTTCCGAGGGAGCCGAGGCTTTCCGAGGGGCGCCGGGGCCTGGGGCCCAGCCCCTCTCGGCCTCCAGTGCCCGGGCAAGCTCATCACAGCATGGCTGCGCGGCCTCTCAGAGGTGGGAGGCTGGAAGGCCATGCCCCAGGCCCCCGCCCGGCCCTTATTTTCCCCTTCTCTTCTGCTCCTCCCTGCCCCCCAGCTGGCCGAGATCCACGGCGTGCCCAGGGGGCTCTACGACGGCCCGGTCCAGGATGGGATTGTGTCAGCCAAGGCAGCGGCCCCGGCCCCGGCCTCCAGGATCACCTCCTGCCCCGGCAAGATCAGCGTGCCCCCCATCCGCAACCTGCACCAGTCTGGCTTTAGCTTGTCTGGTGAGCGCCCGGCAGGGGCGAGGGGGCACCGGGTGACTGGGGATTGGCTTAGAGAACCCGGGGGCTACTGCGATGAGGTGGCTGGCGCTGGGTCTGTTCCTGGCTCCGCCTCCAGAGTACTAGAACCCTGCACCTTGTCAGTGGAAATCTGAGCCGGTGAACGCCCACAGGGGGGCACATACCCACCATGGAGGGCACACAGCCCAGGGGGCACACACCCACCACGGGGGGGCACACACCCACCACGGGGGGGGCACACAGCCCAGGGGGACACCCACCCACCACGGGGGGGCACACAGCCCAGGGGGACACACACCCACCACGGGGGGGCACACAGCCCAGGGGGACACCCACCCACCACAGGGGGCACACAGCCCAAGGGGCACACACCCACCACGGGGGGGCACACAGCCCAGGGGGCACACACCCACCACGGGGGGCACACAGCCCAGGGGGCACACACCCACCACGGGGGTCATATACCTTTACAGAAGGCAAAACCCAGGGGGCACACACCCACCACGGGGGGCACACAGCCCAGGGGGACACACACCCACCACAGGGGACACAACCCAGGGGGCACACACCCACCACGGGGGGGGGCACACAGCCCAGGGGGCACACACCCACCACGGGGGGCACACAGCCCAGGGGGACACCCACCACGGGGGGGGGCACACAGCCCAGGGGGCACACACCCACCACGGGGGGCACACACTCACAGGGGACACACGCCCAAGGGGGACCCCGACCCTGTGGCCTGGGGGCAGCCAATGGCCCAGAGGTCCGGATGTTTTATGGGACTCGCTCCTCCCCCTCCCCCTCGCCCACCCCCTGCCTGTAATAAGACGGGCTTCCCTGGCAGTTTGGGCAGTCTCCGCTTCCTTTCCCGCAGGCTCTCAAGCTGATGACCACATCGCCCGGAGGCCGGCCCAGAAGATCATGGCTCCTCCGGGAGGACGGTCCAATATCACATCTCTATCCTAGGGAGCCGGGCCGGCCCTCGGCCCCGCTTCTCATTGGCCACCTACTAAACTCCCCTTGCGAAGGGCCCTGCTCCGCCCCCTCCTCCCCACAGTAGGCCTTCCTTTCTGAGCAGTCTGGGTCCCAGTGCGAGCCACCAGCCCGAGAAAAGGCAGCCCCCGGAGTTTGCACTGGGCGGGGGCACCCCCGGAGCCAGCTGCTGCCTGCCTTCCTCCTCCAAGGAGGGGGCACGAGGAGGCGGCTGCTTCAGAGATCGAGACCCCTCGTTGGGCATGGGCTGGGCTGGGCACCAAACGCTAAATGCCCCTCGTCCAATGCCTTTCCATTTCCTTCGGCATTGACCGCGCGTCTGCCATGGGCTGAACCCTGGGCTGAGCACAGAGACACAAAGACAAAACTGAAACACTCTTTACCCGTAAGTAGCCTCCCCCACAGGCCCTCTGCCCGGTGTGCCCGCTGCCCAGCGTGCCCACTGTCTGGCAGCTGCCCCCTGCCTAGCGTTCCCACTGCCGGCGTGCCGCCCCCTGCCCGGCGGACGACCCTCGCTCTGTTCTAACGGGGCAGGACCCCCCGGCACTGCCAGGACACTGCCAGAGCACCATCGAGCCCTCCGGGGCCTGGCCTTAAGGCCTTGGCAGCCACAGCCGGGCTGTCCCGCGCTGCCAAGAGCCCACTGCTGCCCACTGTTTCCAGGCACACGTTAGGACCCGTGAGCTAGCTGGCGTTTGCCACCGGGCCCGCTGCCGAGCGAGCTTCTCCGTAGCCCACTACCGATGCATGCTAGTGCTAGAGCAGACCCCGTGTCCCCGCTGATCGACGAATTGGACCGAGCCGTCCCCCGGCTGGGTTTCTTCGGCCCACTTGCCCTATTTCTTGCATGGGACCTTCGGAAGCCCTGCGCCCCGTCCTTCCCCCCTGCGCCACCCCCTTGCCTTCACCTGTGTCTTAGACCCTCAAACAACTCTTAATAAAGGTGCATTCCACCCCCCTCCATTAGCTGGGTGTGTGCGGGCCCCGAGGGGAGGCTGGGAGTCGGGCTCTCCCGGCTTCCGGCCGTCTGCGCCCCCTGCATCTGGGCCTGGCCGGGAGGGAGGGCTGCTGGCTGGGGGGGGGGCATGCCCCTGCTGTTCAGGCCAGACTGGACAGAGCTTTCTGGGCGGGGCCGAGGGCAAAGGAACCACAAAGGGCAGGGGAACAGGAGCTTTGTCCCGACTACACAGAGAGCGGGCTCTGCCCGCCAGGTCTTCTGGGCACAAACTTGGGGAGAGACAAACGGGCCCCATTGCCCCCGTTCCTCTGGGCCCCCCCCCATGCCCGCCATGGCATAATGAACATGGATGCTTTGATTGGAACTTCTGGGTGGACAAAATTTAAGAGACTCCATCTATCCCTTGGGGTTCAAGGCTCCCCCCATCCCAATTTCTTTACAGTGTTCTCTGTAAAACTGGGGGAGGCCACGGGTTGCCCCCCCTTGCAGGGCGTGGGCTTGGGCACGAGGCGCCCCACGTGGGGGCAGCCCCTGGAATGGACTCGAGTGGCCAGCGGCGGCGCCGCCCCCTGCCCGGTCTGCCTTCTTGGGCAGCCTTTGCCAGATGCTTGGCCGCAGAGCCAGGCCGCCGGCGGCGGCGCGCGCTTTGGTGATGAGTCCCTCTGCACTTAGCTAGGCTGGGTCTTGGACAAGAAGCACCCAGTCCACCACAGGGCCTGTACTTGAAGCCTTTCACACCTGGTAGGACCTGCCTATGCTCGTGGCTCCACTGGCAAAGCCAGCAAGAACCCAGGGTCACCTCCCAGCTGAGGGGGCCACGGGCCCTGGAGAAGAGAAACCCCAGGCTGGCCCTGGGGCGGGACCGAGCGCTCCCGGGCCACGCCTTCAGGCTTACGGGACCCTTCCTCAGATTTTCAGGATAGATTGAGGGTGTGACATCAAACTGCAGAGAAATCAGGCCGCTTGGGTTGGGCATCTTTGGCCCCAGCTAAGATCTTCCTGGAAGACCGCACGCCAGTGGACCGGGCTTTTCTTAATCAAAAGCTTTCTGGCCTTCCCGCTCCGGGCGTGTCCCGCCCAGGCAAGACTAAGTCTGGTTCACAGGGCCAAGGCTCTTCCTAGCTGGACATACAATTCAACAAGCATTTATTAAGCGCCAACTATGAGCCAGGCTGACTGCCCCCCTGTCGGATTCCCAGGAGTCCCCTCGCCCCGACCCTAAGTCTCTTTTCCCATGGCCTGACCACCCTCCGATGACAGAGGCCCGGCCGGGAGCTTAGTACCAGCTTTCTCCTTCTGGAAGACTAGGTAAAAAATGAGAAGAGAAGAGGAGCACACATTTAGAGGGAGGAACCATAAAAAGTGTCCGTGTAAAAGCCCCACAGAGGGGGGGATAAGGGAGGAATGACACCAGTTGCCACAAATAAGGAGGGCCGGCTCAGCCCGTCAGGGGGAAGCGTGCTCCCCTTCAGAGCGGGCCCCAGTGCAGGAGCCTCCCCCTTTAAAGCGAGCTTCTCCAAATGGAGCGAGGGGCCCAACGAGTGTGGAGGCTGCTCTGCACCTCGCTCAGGCGCGAGCGCGTGTGCAAGAGCCGAGGACGGGGTGCCCCGGCTCGCTCTGTTTGCCCCCGACACCCGCCCGCCTCCCACCCTCTCTAGCCTTCCCTCGGGTCCTCTCCCTCCCAAGCCCCCTTTCCAACTGCCAGCCTCAACGGCCCCCTCAGAATGTTCCTGTGCTGCCCAAGGAGGGGGCCTTGTTCTAAACTGCCAAGACTCTTAAAGGACCCCCCATCTCGCCCTCCCCTGGCCCCTGCCCCTGGCTCTCCCTGGGCTATGACCCGAATGTCCATGACGTGTAACACCGAACAGAACAAAGGCTGCCTAAAGTTGGGGGTTGGCCCCCTCCTGGTCCCCCCCCAGCACTTCCCCCAGATCTTTCCCTAAAGGAACATCTGTAAAACGTTCCTGGAGGGGTAACAGCCATTAGAGAGCAAGTAGCGGGATCGGGGTCTCTGAGACGCCCTCGGAGAAACAGGCCCCGTGGAAGGGAAGGACCCGAGTCCCTCGGAGGTGAATCAAGAGGGAAACCGAGGAGAGGAAAAACTAGAAAGATCAAATGAAGGAAAATTAGTGAGGGGAGGGGGTGACCCCAGGGAGCCACCCAGGATGGGGCACCCCTGGTGGTTTGGAGAGGGCCTGGCACATTTGCCAGCTCCAGCAGCGTGCAGCTCTAGGGGCATGGTGGGCTTGGCAGTGCCAAGCAGCCCTGAGGCAAGGGAGGAGCTGAGAGGGGCAGTGCGTCCCAAGCCCGGTCAGTTTACAGTGGGACAGATCCAGGACTACTCCACTCCTGCTCCCCAAGCTCCGGCTCTGCTGGGGGCAGGCCCTGCTGGACTGTTCAGCCCGTTCCCAAAGTGCCAGCTCTCGTTCCTGAGCGGTCCACATCCCCACTCCCCGAGTCCGGCTCAGGCCCAGGAGATCGTCTTGTCGGTCTGGGTAGTCGGACCCCTTCTGACTGATGGCCGAGGGGGGAGCCAGCGGGGAAGGGCTGCTGGGTCCCAGCATTTCTGAGTGTTCGCTCAAAGTCGGGCTTTTCTGCCAGTCAAAGACGGCCCAAAGCAGGAGTGGGGGCAGCCACGGCCCTCCCTCCCCTCCTCTCTATTAGCACCCTGCTGGCCATCCCAGGCGCGAGGGCCCGGAGGAAACGCCCCCCGCCTGGCCCTCAGTCAGTGACAGTCCCTTACGTGGCTGCCATCCTGCCCATGGCCATACACTCGGGTACCAGGGCTTATGGAGCATCATGGGTTAAGGGCAAAGGGATCTTGGGGATCACGGCTTTGCACCTCGAGGAGACAGGCCCAAGGTGTGGGTGGTGAGGGGGGGCTGCCCAGGTAATCGGGAGTGGAGCTGGGATTTGACCAGAGTACCACACTCTGTACCACACCAGCCTTCCCCTCTGTTGGAGGCAGCATCCTCCCTCAGGCTGGGCCGAGGTCGGATTGGCCGTCCCTCTGGGGGGAGCCCCCAAGACCTCCCCAGCTCCCAGAGGAGCAGAGACTGAGCCAGTTGGTTCTTTGCCCACCCACGATGCCTACTGAGCACCAGGCTGCCCCTGGGGGCCCCCACTCACAAGCAGAGAGACTTCCCAGTCCACCCCGTGTAACCCAGCCACAAATGATTTTCTGTTGTAAGCCTCCCGCCCCAGGCGGCCACTGGCCTTGGCTTGAACACCAGCGAGGACGGGAAGTCACCGGGAAACCAGCTCCCCTTATTAGGATGTCCTCCCCGACTACCAGCCAGGCCCTCCCCACGGCCACTTGAGCCATGTCCCCACTGAGCTTCCCTTCCCCAGCCTAAGCCTCTGCAGTCCCTTCAGCTGATCTCCACGTGTCACGGACTGCGGGGCCACCAGCCATTATCCCAGGAGCTCTCTTAGGCCCACCTAGAACAGGCTGACTGATGGTTGGGCTTCGTGATTTTCCTCCAGTCCATCATTTAAGGCTAGTGAGCCATTCTTCCCCCTCAGACGCTCTTCATCCCCGACAAGGCGGCCTCTTTCCAAAGCGGGATCTTCTATCTCCCATTGCTCCCTCACGTCTAGAATCCCGTCCCTCCCACCTCCTCCTCTTGGGAGCCCCAGTGACCAATCAAGCAATGACCGGCTTTTATTAAGCCTCTACTATATGGCAAATGTTGCCGATGTAGGCAAAGGACCCACGTCCGTTCCCCAGGGAGCTGGTGCTCCGGAAAGCGTACAGCATGTCCAGAAGAGTAGAAAAGTCCCCCGAATAAACAAAAGGGTCATTTCGGATCTTGGAGATGTTTGTTTCCAAATATTACATTTGATTGCTTTCCCTAATCTCAAAACTTGTGGTTTCACTAATTTACTTCAACTTAAATCTACAACTCAGAGTTTTGTTTGTTCACAAAGGACCATTTTAAAAAGTTTTCCTACTTAAAACTAGAAGGGGACGCTGGTAGGACTAGCAGAGGTAGCAAAGCATGGCCGGCTTTGGGCATCACGAAAAGACCCCTGTGAAAGGCAGGGCTCCAGTTGGACTTTAGAGGAAGCTCGCCATTTTGGAAGGTGAAAAGGAGTCGGAGATTCCAGGCAGGAAAAGTATCCACTAGTCCTTCTATAAGGCATGGAAATAACACACAGAGTGGCCATGGGAGGGCCACAAGACACTCTGCCGGGCTCGTGGCCGGACGAGTAGACAGGGAAGGAGAGAGGAGATTGAGATGGGTTTCAAGAGCCAAAGCGTGTATTTGATCCCAGGGGCAAGATGTCTCCACTGGCGCTCACTGAGCAGTGAGACCCCCGCTTCAGATTAATAGATGGAGGGATGGATGAAGATAGCTAGGTAGATAGGTAGATGAGAGATGAAAGATAGATGAATAGATGGATGGATGGATAGATTAATTGATGGATGGATGGATGAATAGATATGTAGATTAAAATAGATAAAGATAGATGGATTAATAGACAGATGGATGGATGAAGATAGCTAGGTAGATAGGTAGATGATAGATGATAGATGAATAGATGGATGGATGGATGGATAGATTAATTGATGGATGGATGGATGAATAGATATGTAGATTAAAATAGATAAAGATAGATGGATTAATAGATAGATTGATAGATGGATGGATTAATAGACAGATGGATGGATGAAGATAGCTAGGTAGATAGGTAGATGATAGATAAAAGATAGATGGATGGAGGCGCAGTGGATGGAGCACCAGCCCTGAAGTCAGGAGGACCCAAGTTCCAATCAGGCCTCAGACACTTAACACTTCCTAGCTGTGTGACCCTGGGCAAGTCACTTAACCCCAGCCTCAGGGGGGAAAAAAAAGATAGATGGATGGATGGATGGATGGATAGATAGATAGATAGATAGATAGATAGATAGATAGATAGATAGATGATAGATGGATGGATGAAGATAGCTAGGTAGCTAGGTAGATGATAGATAAAAGATAGATGAATAGATAGATAGATAGATAGATAGATAGATAGATAGATAGATAGATAGACAAGTCAGTATCCCCAGTTTGCTTGGCAAGCACACGACACAGCCGTCCTGGAGAGGAGTCATATTGCTCCTTGGTCTCCATTGCTCCCCATCTTTCCTTTTTCTCCTACATTCACCAACTTTTCTTCTTTTGAATTCCACTCAAAATTTTTCCAAGCATTTTAATTTAATTTTCACCCAAATTAATCACAACTATAATATACTAATCTTCAGATGATTTTCCCTTTTCTCAAGTAGTTCAATGCCTGGTCCATTGCCATCTTCTTTTCCCTTATTTTTGCCCTTATACTGATTTTTATATTTACTTAAATGCACCCTTAAACTCCTTAACATACCCATTTCTCAGTTTCCTTGAATATCATGTCAAACTCTCTCTCTCCATCTTAGGCTCAGTCACACACTAGTTTTCAGCATTATTCATAAATGTTCCAATACCCTATTTAGAAATTGACATTTACCTCCTCTCCTTTCAGCTCTCCTATGCTCCACCCTAATTAAATCTGCTTTCACTCTCAAGACCTCCAGTTTCTCTCCCACTTATTACTTTGTGGCTCAAACATCACTTTTTCCCATCCAAGGGATTCCTGAACCCCTCGCTCCCTTGTCTTATTACTGATCCGCTTCTGTCACATCTCAGATGTGTATCACTTCCTTCATCCACCTCCTAGGCTCCCACTCGTGAACTGTGCCCTCCCCACACTGCCGGAGACGGCCAGCCCCCCTAACTTAATTCCCCGTCTCATCCCCCCTCAAACTTTCTTTTCCTTCATGTCTTCCATATCTTTCCCTCACTTCTTTTTCAGGTGAGGACTCTTGAATTTGAAGTTGAAACCATTCAGTATGAGTTCCCTTTTTTTTTTTTTTTTTTTTTTTTTTTTTTTTGGAGACCATCTACCTTCTCTCTCTCTCTCTGGCCAAAGCCAGTCCCTGAACACCCCTCCCACTGCAGTCGGGCCATCATTAGGTCCTGACATATGGCTCCCCACTGAATCCAGATGGTTCTGGGAGAGGAAGTGAGGCTGGCTACTTCACACAGCTGCTCCACACTTCACTCCAATTCACTTCATGTCTTGGCATCACCTCCCTGAAGTCATGGTCCCCTGAGAATGAAAGACAGACAATTGTAGCGAGGGGAACAATGGATTCCAGAGTACTGATTTGAATATTTTGTCTTTAAGATATTGATGATGCATCTGGATTCATCAGGTTTTTGGTGGGACATGAGTAAACTCAAAAGGGACATTAGGGCTGGAGAGAGAAATCTATGAGTGATCTGCATAGGGATGAGAAGGAAACTCCGGATGAGGTCCCCAAGAGAGTGTGGAGAGAGAAGAGGAAAAAGGCAGAGAAGATCCTTGAGGCAAGGCAGCAAAGGACATTAAAAAGAAGTGCTCAGCTAGGTAAAAGGAGAACCAAGAAAAGCCCAGAGAAATGAGAGCCTCCAATTGGGCAGTTCAGGATCAAATGTCATAGAGATTGAGAAAAAAATACCAGATTTAGCAAATAAGAGATCCCTGGTGACTTTGGAGAATAAGGAAAGAACTGTACAATAGTATGTTTAGAAAAGACTGAAACTAGAGAAGGTTAAGGCAAAAGGATGGTGAACATGTTCTCTTTTTCAAATATTTCAAATATTTTGTTAAATATTTCCCAGTCACATGTAGAGAAATTTTAATATTTTTAAAACTGGGGGTTCCAAATTCACTCCCTTCCTTTTGTCTTTTCCCCCACCTTGAGACAATGAGCAATTGTATATTGATTATGCGTGTGAAGGCATGCAAAGCCTATATCCAGGAGCAGCTAGGTGGTGCTGTGGTACAGCACTAGCCCTGAAGTCAAGAGGACCTGAGTTCAAATGTGATCTCAGACATTTAACGCTTCCTAGCTATATGACCCTGGGCAAGTCACTTAACCCCAATAGCCTCAGCCAAAAAAAAAAAAAAAAAAAAAGTCCATATTATCCATATTGCAAAAATAAGTTACAAACAAAACAATAAACATAAAATGTAAAAGGTGTGCTTCAGTCTTCATTCAGTGTTCATCAGTTCTCTGAAAGTGGAGAGCATTTTTTCATTATGGCTCTGGAACTATCATGGATTATTGCTAAGTCAGAATGGCTAAGTCTTCACAGTTGTTCATCCTTATAATGTTCCTCTTGTTACGTGCAATATTATCCTGCTTCTGCTAAATTTATTTTGCTTAAGTTCATGTTACCCTTCCTAAGGGTAGCATCCTGATCATTTCTTATAGTACAACAATATTCCATCACAATTTTATCCTACAACGTCTTTAACCATTCCCCAATTGATGGGCATCCCCTCAATTTCAGTTCTTTGCCATCCCAAAAAGTTGTTATAAATATTTTTATACAAATAAGTTCTTTTTAATTTTCTTTTATCTCTGTAGGATACAGATCTAGTAGTGGTATTATTAGGATACACAGTTTTAAAACTCTTTTGGAGTAGTTCCAAATTATTATCCAAAACGATCAGAGTAGTTCACAACCTCATCAACAATGCATTAGTATCCCAATTTTTCTACATCCCCTCCAGCATTTGTTATTTTCCTCCTCTGCTTATTAGATGACAAGTGTGAGGTAATATCAAGAAGTTGGTTTAATTTATATTTCTCTAATCAGTAGTAATTTATTGTACGTGTGTGTTTGTGAATTGAGGTTGTGACTTCACACAGCTGGGAAGTGTTAAGTATCTGAGGCCAGATCTGAATGTAAGTCCTCCTGACTTCAGAGCTAGTGATCTTCCACTTGCCATCTAGTTGCTCCCTAGAGCATTTTTTTCACGTGACTATCTTGATAGCTTTAATATCTTCTTCTGAAAACTATTCTTATTCTTTGGAATGGTTCTTTGTAAATGGCTTTGGTTCTTTATAAATCCTATGGAATGGTTCTTTATAAATGGCTTACTTAAAAAAATAATAAATTAGGCTCAGTTCTCCATTTGTTTGAGAAATGAAGCATTGTTCAAAAAAAACTGGCTATAAAAATATTTCCCTCAGTTTTGTATTTTCCTTCTAATTTTGGCTGCATTTGTTTTATTATGGAAAGGCCTTTAATTTCACATAAGCTTATGTATTTTACTTCTTGTAATGATCTTTATTCTTTGTTCAATGCTACACTCTTCCCTTATCCATAGATATGACAAGTACATTTTCCCATGCTCCCATAATTTATATCATCTTTTATGTCTAAATCATTTCCATTTGGATAAATGATATTGGTCTGCCAAATTGTTTTCTAGTTTTTCCAACAATTTTCATCAAATGTTAGTTCATAGCCAAAAAGCTTAGATCTTTGGGTTTATTAAACATTGGATTATTAGGGTCATTTCCTACTGTGTATTGTGTGTCTACTCTATTTCATTGATCCATCACACTATTTCTTAGCCATTTCCTAATTGTTTTGTTAATAATTTGAAATCTAGAACTCCTAGTTCAACCTCCTTAACATTTTTATTAATTGAGTCTTTGAAATTCTTGACCTCTTACTTTTCCAGATGAATTTTGTTAGTATTTTTTCTAATTCCATAAAAATTCTTTGACATTTGATTGGTATGGCGCTGAAAAGGTAAATCATTTTTATTATATTGGTTCAGCCCATCCATGAGCTATTGAGATTTCTCCAGTTGTTTAGATGTATCTTTATTTTTGTTTTCACAACTATTTTGTAATTATGTTCACATAATTTCTAGGTTTGTCTCAGCAATCAAACTCCCAAAGATTTAATGTTATCCACTGCTGGATTTTATGTGGTTTTATTTTATATGATGCAACTTTACTGAAGTTGATCATTGTTTAAGTTAGTTCTGGTGGGTTCTCTAATTATGTCATCATATCATCTGTGAAGAGTGATAGTTTTATTTTTCATTTTCATTTTTTTTTGTCTTTTTGCTACAGCTAGCATTTTAAATACAATATTGAATAATAATGGTGATGATAAATATCCTTACTTCATTTTTTTGTTACTTTATTTTTTAAATTAATTTTATAATTATAACTTTTTTGACAGTACATATGCATAGGTAATTTTTATTTATTTTCTGAGGCTGGGGTTAAGTGACTTGCCCAGGGTCACACAGCTAGGAAGTGTTAAGTGTCTGAGACCAGATTTGAACTCGGGTCCTCCTGAATTCAGGGCTGGTGCTCTATCCACTGTGCCACCTTGCTGCCCCTGCATGGGTAATTTTTAAAACATTATCCCTTGCATTCCCTTCTGTTCTAAATTTTCCCCTCCTTCCCTCCACCCGCTCCCCTAGATGGCAAGGAGTCCCATACATATTAAATGTGTTATAGTATATCCTAGATATAATATATGTCTGCAGAACCAAATTTCTTGTTGCACAGGAAGAATTGGATTCAGAAGCTTTACTTCATTCTTGATCTTATTTGGAAAGCTTCTAGCTTATCCCCGTTACAGCTGATTGTCTTCGTTTTAGTTTGATAAACTTATCATTTGTGTATATATATATACATGCATATATAAAAACATACTTATTCATGTATGTATAGTGCATATAAATACAATATGTATGTAAATGTGTGTAATATGAATGCACATATACATATATGTATATAGATAGAATAAAATTGAGCATAGATAGAGACAAGTGAAGATAAAGATGATATAATTTAACCATCAAAAGAATCCTGCAAGGTAAGAAATATTAAGGTAATGTATCTATTTTATAAATAAGGAAAACCAGGTTCAGAGAAATAGAGTGAATTTTTCTGTGTGGGCAGAGATTTACTCAAGTTCCTTTGATACATAGTTTGCTGTGTTAAAGGGATTTTATGTCAATGAATGTAATTAATTATTCTTAGTTAAAATGCAGTATCACAACAACAATCTACTTCTTAACAATAGATAGGATTTGAACTTAGTTCCTTTTTGTTTCTACTTCAGCACTCTATGATTGGGCAGAACTTGGTAAGTGTTTTCTGGAACTTATAACAACATTCTCTCAGAAAGAATGAGATCTAGAACACCAATCAACTCTGTTACATTACCATGACCATTCACCACAGCATGAAAACTTGGTTGAAAATGCCTCAACTCATAATTGATAAAGTATCTCTCGCTGTTCAATAGTAAATTTTTATGGCAAAGTATAGAATCTGAACCATGTTACCTTTGCTGTAGATATAGACGTATAGGATACTATAAATACATTAAAGGAATTTATCATTTTTGTATCTGATTAAATTTAATTATGTTGCAATAAAGAGCTAAGATGAAAACTGTATCACTATTAATCTTAAATTATTTTTGATTTACTTATTTTGAAATGGCTTCTTTTTAAATATCTAAAGTTTAAAAGGTTATCATAATTAAGGATATTGCTTTTATGACATCATACTGTTAGCAATATGAGTTAGAAAGGTCAAGAGGCTAAACAATAATTTGAACAATATTATTTATCTTAGCACTATATGGAATGACATCAAATCAACCAAATGTTAATTGGTCCCTTGTTCCAGTCATATTTCTTCCATTTATCTTTGTATCTTCTGTGATGAAATTGGCTGATGTATTAAATTGTAATTTATTCTCTAAAAAAAACCCCAAAACTTATCATTTTAAGAAAGGCTCTATTGATTGCTATGCCTTCTAATGTAGATGGGATATTTTTGTCATAGCCTTTGGATGGATCTAGTGATATGATCATATGATTTCTGTTGTTTTTATTATTAATATGGTCGATGATTCTGATAGATTTCTTAATATTGAACTAGCTCTCCATTTCTAGATTTATATCAGGATGTATGATCTTTGGGATACACATCTCCTTCCTAGCATTTTATTTAAATTTTTTTTGCATCAAAATTCATTAAGAAAATTAGCTTATAGTTTTCTTTCTCTGTTTTTGCTCTCCCTGGTTTAGGTATTAAGACCATATTTGTGTCATAAAAGAAATTTGGTAGGACTTTTTGAATCTATTTTTCCAAATACTTTATATAATATTGTTAGGTTTTTACTAAGTGCTAAGTCGGTACTTGACAATTCTCTAGTTCCGGCCTTTACTGGGAGTTTTACTTGTGAACTCCTGGGGGTGGAGCTTGCATGCTTAGGAGGAGCAAGTTCATTGGTTGAAGTAATGTTTCCCAGAAGCCCTTGCGTTATCCCACGCCCATTCTCTGGGAAGATAAAAGAGTGCGGCACTGGAGAGATAGTCGAGTCTGGACCAGACTTGAGGCGGCTCTCGGGAGGAAGAAGTCTCTCCTCTAGACCAGAGAGCGATCGGCAGTTTCTGGGGACAACAGCACGTTACATAATATAGAGAAGATTATTGCTTAAATGTTCGGCAGAATTGTGAATCCATCTAACATCGCCTGATTTTTTTAAAGGAGATTATAGTGAGAATTTTAAAGAGATTTGTCTGAGAAAGAAGACAGAAGCATTAAAGTATGGTGGGCTTTATGGTATGTTTTAAAGGGTGAAGAGATCTATGGCAAAGTCAGAGAGAGAGCAGGGAGGAGATGAGTACATTTGAAAAGATGAAAATAATGGGGGTGACTTGCTGAAACTGACAGGAGATAGGGGACCTAGGGCGCAAGGAAAAAGATGGAGTTGATTCAGATGTAGGATATAGAAGAGAGAATGTGGACAATGATATGAGGGGGTTGTAAGAAGAAAATGGAAGAGGAAAAAGCTCACAGAAAACTACCTCTTGTCTCTCACTAAAGTTAAGCTGCAAGGCAAGGGTATGGTACAGTGAGAGTGGATGCTCCTGTTGGCAGTGGGCAGGAATGGAGGAGGCAGACGGTGGCAATAATTCAGGACTGAAGTTTGGCTGGACATGAGGAGTGATGGGACAAGAAAACATGAGATTTGGGGAAACGGTGTAGAGTTGAGTTGATTCACTAATGGGTCATATTTGGGGCACGGAGGAAGCAACCGGAATGAGAGCAGTGGCCTAGGAAAGGGCTGCGAGATGAAGATTTTAGAAAAGTAAGGATTTTTATTCTGGAGAAAAATCTGGAATTATGCCCAAAAAGTCATCAAACTGTGCATCCCCTTTGATCCAGCAGTACTACTACTGGGATTATATCCCAAAGAAATACTGAGGAGGGGAAAGGGACCTGTATGTGCCAAAATGTTTGTGGCAGCCCTTTTCATAGTGGCTAGAAACTGGAAAATCAATGGATGTCCATCCATTGGAGAATGGTTGGGTAAATTGTGGTATATGAGTGTTATGGAAAATTATTGTTCTGTAAGAAATGACCAGCAGGAGGAATACAGAGAGGCCTGGAGAGACTTTCATCAACTGATGCTGAGTGAAATGAGCAGAACCAAAAGATCGCTGTACACTTCAACAACAATACTGTATGAAGAGGTATTCTGATGGAAGTGGATATCTTCAACATAGAGAAGAGCTAATCCAATTCCAGTGGATCAATGATGGACAGAATCAGCTACACCCAGAGAAGGAACACTGGGAAATGAGTGTAAACTGTTTGCATTTTTGTTTTTCTTCCCAGGTTATTTTTACCTTCGGAATCCAATTCTTCCTTTGCAACAAGAAATTCGGTTCTACACACATATATTGTATCCAGGATATACTGTAACACATTTAACATGTATGAGAATGCCTGCTATTTAGGGGAGAGGGTGGAGGGAGGGAAGGGAAAATTCAGAACAGAAGTGAGTGCAAGGGATAATGTTGACAGAATCAAAAAAAGTTATAATTATAAAATTAATAAAAAATGTTAAAATAGTTTATCTTAATCTGGAAAAAAAAGAAAAGGATTTTTTTAAAAAAGAAATGACTGAAGCATTTACTAAATGCTTACTGAGTTCTAAGAACTGTTTTAAGTGACATGTTTGCAAATGGAAAAATAGAGCTAGTCCTTACTTTTGAGACACTTATACACCCTGAGGAAGACAATGCAATTTTTTTTGTCTGTGTTAAAAAATATATATTTGTCCGGCCCTAGATACATGAAAATATTAATTTTGTGTCTCATTACAAGATTAATATATTATCTTTTCTTTAGAAAGATTATATATCTGGTTCATCTTTAGATTCTTTTGATTTTTTTTCCTTTTTGCCAAATATCTTCTCCTTAGTAATGGTGCTAAATTTTACCACATGCACTTTTTCAATCAGATTGCATTTTCCCCTATGTGTCTCCCAGATTTTCCATGAAATAGGAAATGTTCCCCTCTCACCAAAGGCACATTCCAGTGAACTATGATATATATTTTTGGGTATTGTAAGGCTGGAGTCTTGATTCTTGAGAGTTTATCTTCAGGTTCACTTTCTTTTTTAAAAAATGCTTTTCTCTAGCTTTATTTTTTATTAAATAGTAATTTATTTTTCTCCCCGTTACATTCAAGAAAATTTTTAGCATTCATTTTTACAAACATGATAAAGAACAAGGTAAGTGAAAAAAACATGTTTTGATCTAAATTCAGAGTCCATCCGTTCATCTAGATGTAGATATCATTTTCCTTTGTGAGGCTTGAACTTGTTTTGAATTAATGCATTGCTGGGAAGAACTGAGTCATTCATAGTTAATCATCACATGATATTCCTGATGCTCTCCTGGTTCTGTTCATTTTACTTTGCATCAATTCACACAAGCCTTTCCAGATTTTTCTGAAATCTGCCTGTTGATCCATTCTTTTTGCACAATAAGCCTTGTCTTGTTCCACTTTTCCCTCTTACTCTAAAATGGTAATAGGATTGGGCTTGCGTTTCTATGTGTCCAATTGAGCTCTGTAGCAGATGGTCTACTCCCCCCTTTTCTCAGCTCAGCTGTCTATGAAGTTATATGGACAATGTCTCCAGCAAAAGGAAGGCATAAACCTTCAGTCTTCCTCCTCTGCCCCAGTCACCAGCTTCGGTCTATATCCCTCACTCTTCCTCTCCTTCAGTCTCTACCAGTCACCAGCCTCTGTCTTGCTTTTCCCCACCCTCAAGCCTTGTTAATCAAACAGAAGAGGAAAGAGTACGAGCAACCAAATTACTAGGAGCTTACCTCATGGGACAAGACTAATATCATTCCAAAAATCATCTGGAAGAACCAAAGGTCAATGATGTGAAAGGAAACTGAAAAGGCGGCAAGGAGAGGAGATAGATCGCATAGACACCCAATATCAAGTTTGACCAGTAAGGGTTGAACCATTCAACCATTTGACTGTGGTTTCCCAATAGAAAAGTTGATCAACGTGACAGATAAACCAAGTGCTAATCTGGAGAAGTATCAATCTCTTGGGAGTCAGGATTAAACTATGGTTTTAAAACTTCATTTTATGTGTGCTAAGCATTACTTTGGTTTAGGGAAAATAATCATCCTACCTGGGTCATCACTTCTTAAGGGATTTTTCTTGTAGCTTAGCTTCTGGGTGGAGTTGTGATGAGCCAGAAATAATAAGACCCAACCTTTCTCTTTAGGGAGAAGGTTCCCCCAGGATTAAACCCAGTTCCTACTTGAGCCTAGAGCTTGGTTCCCTTAATGAAAGAAGGCATAGTTAAAAAGGGATAAGGAGCTTGTATTTTGTCCATAGTTGTCCTGAAAGAGCAACCTATCTTTTCCCATTATTCAGCCCTTAGAGATTTTAGGGATATAAAGATGGAAAAAAGTCAGTCCCTGTCCTGCCATCAAGGAACTTACATTTTTAAATACAAATAGACACCATCAACATATAAAACCAGATACAACATGATTTATGAGGAGAAAAGTTATAATTGTGGGAATCAAAATAGCTTCTTGAACAGGGGAGGAAAATATATGATTAGAAGGGTGTGGAAGAAAGGAAAGAAGGATGTTAGAAAGAGGATGGACATTTCACTAATTTTTTAAACCAAGGAATAGGGACTTTTTGGACCACATTAATCAAGATGTGGATATATCTCACTCATAGCCAGCTTCCTTCCTTTGTCCTGACTTCCCAACATGGTGCAAGTCCTGTGCTCAGATCCTGAATCTGACACTACATAGGTGATCATGAACAATCACATACCTCCTCTGGGCTGCCTCCCATTTTTCCTCTGTCTAATGAGTGGCTGGTGTTCGATGAGCTCCGAGTCCCTTCCCAGTATATATCCTGTGGATTCCTATGAATTGGCTGACAAAAAAAGAACTTGCTCACACAGTCTAGATGAGGGGATAGACACACTATCATTTTGCACACTTAATGTTATGGCTCATATTGTGACTCTAATGCTGCTCCCAGGAATCTTCTGAGAGAACCCCCAGAGCAAAGACTAACCAAGTAACACATAAGGCCAAAGTGGATCAGCCCCTTCCTATGTTCCCTGATGACTCTCAACTCTAACCCTAACCCTAACCTTAACTTCCTGCTTTTGAGACCCATCAGGATGTTGTTTAAATATTGCACCATCGGGACAAGCTATTTCAGTCTACTTGGCTTTCCCCTCCTGAATAAAGCATAAAACTTTTTAACAACTCAGAAAGTGACTTTATACATGACCATCAGTAAATGGTCTTCAGAGATAACAGATTAATCATATACTTTGCAGCTAACGGTGGAAAAGCTCTTTATAGTCAGTTAAAACTGTAGTTCAGATTCTGAGCTTATTACAAAATTCACACTGAAATTGAAGAAAGTAGGGGAAACTATCGGACAACATAGGTATGACCCGAATAGCATCCTTTGTGAATGTGAAGTGGAGGTGATCGATAGACTTAAGGAATCAGATCTGGTAGATACAAGTGCCTGAAAAACTATGAACAAAGATCCACCATATTGTATGGGAAGCAGCAACAAGAATATTCCAAAGAAAAAGAAGAGCAAGAAAGCAAAATGACTATCTGAGAAGGCTTTATAGCTACTTTGAAGAAGTGAAAAGTAAAGATAAGCCTAACTGAATGCAAAATTCCAAAGAATAACAAGAAGAGCTAAGGTTTTCTTAAAAGAGCAATGCAGAGAAGTAGAAGAAAATAATAGTATGGTATGAATAGATCTCTTCAAGAAAATTAAGAGATATAAAGGGAATATTTCACACAAAAATGAGGGTGATAAAAGACAAAAACACTAGAGATTTATCAGAAGCAGAAGAGACTAAGAAGATGTGTTGAGAACACCATTCAAGAAAGATCTTAATATCACCAATAATTACAATGGTATGGCTACTGACCTAGAGACTAACATCTGGAGAGTGAAGTCAAGCAAGTCTGGAAAGTCCTGCTAACAATAAGGCTAAAGATAATGCTGTTAAAGAGCTGTATTCAATATGCCAGCAAATTTGGAAAACAACAGTGGCTTCTGGAGCAGCTTCTGTCCCAATCCTAAAGGAGGGCAAGACCAAGAAATGATCGAATTACTGAACAATTGCACTCATTTCACATGTCAGCAAGACTATGCTTAAGATTCTGCAAGCTAGGATTCTGCAGTATGTAGCACTGAGAATTAACAGAATATCAGGCTGGTTTCTGAAGAGGCAAAGGAACTACAGATCTAATAGCCACCATTCACTAGATTATGGAGAAGGAAAGGAGCTCCAGAAAAAAAATCTACATGTGATCATTGACTACACTAAAGCCTTTGATTGTGGGAGTCACAAGAACACGTAGCAAAACCTGATATATGAGCACTAGATCATCTTGTCTCCTGAGCAACCTGTATGTGGGCCAAGAAACAACAGTTAGAACTGAACATGGAACAACTAATAGGTTTAAGATCAGAAAAAGAGTATGACAAGGCTGTGCATTGTCACCTTATTTATTTAACTTTTTGCAGAGTACATCATGTGAAATGCCAGGCTGGAGGACTCAAAAACTACAATTAAGGCTTCTGAAAGAAATATCCATAATAATCTTAGATTGGCAAATCACAGCACTCTGATGGCAGAAAGTAAAGAAGAATTAAGAAAACTCTTGATGAGGATGAAAGAGAAGAGTGAGCTATCTTGAAGCTTAACAAAAAAATAAATAAAAACAAAACCAAAAAATGCTGAGATCTTGGCAATTTCTACTATCACTTCCTTGCAAACAGAGGGAGGAGAATTGGAAGGAGTGTCAGATTTTAAATTCTTGGGCTCAAAGATCACTGCAGACGACATCTATGTCATCAACATTATGTTTGTTTTCCCCCAGTAGCAATGTATGGCTGTGAGAGTTGGATTATCAGGAAAACTGAGTGCCACAGAATTGATACTTTTGAACTATGTGCTAGCGAAGCCTTTTAAGCGTCCCTTTGGAGGCAAGAAGGTCAAATCAGTCAATACTTAAAGAAATCAATTGAGGTCATTCACCAAAAAATCAAAATACTGAAGCCAAAGCTGAAATACTTTGGATGCATAGTGAGAAGATAGGACTCGTTGGAAAAGACCTAATGGGTCTTGGGAAAGATTGAAGGCAAAAGGAAAAAGGGATGACTGAGGATGCGGTGGATAGACAGTATCAGGGAAACAACACCAAACTTGGACAAACTGATAGTGGAAGATAGTAGAGCCTAGTCTGTGGTTCACGAAGAGTTGCACATGACTGAGGAATGAATAAAAGGCAATTGGATAACTAGATAGATGGAGAAAGATACATAGAGGTATATAGACATAGCTCAGTTAAAGGAACTGATACGATGGACAGATGGAAATAATAGATACATGAGTGGATGGCTGGATTTGTACAAACACAATTTCCATGGCAGGTGAGGCAGAGAAGCAACATTCTTTTCCCCGATGGACTCAGTGGAACTTCTCTGGGAATGAGCCGCTCTGTTCCCTCTCTTTCCTTTTGAAAATTCTCTCCTTGAAGAGAAAGTCAATAGGAGAGAGGAGTTGGACTCAGGGGCAAATTCTCCTGAACATGGCTGATCCCATTCGAAGATTTCCCTTGGGAAAGTGACAGATCTTCCCTGAGAGCAGCTTTGCTCCTATTCCTGGATGATTGATAGGCTGATGAGGAGAGAGAAGGACTTTGAAAGGAGAACTTTGAACTCAAAAGAACACTGGGGGAGGGGCAGCCGATCTCTTGTTAACAATTGTTATGGGCCAGAACTCACTCTGTGCTCGAAACAAGGATTCTTACAAGGTGTTGTCAGTGGAACTGAGGGATTCTCAGTACGACCAGGGTTTGCCTTGTGGTCTTCAAGCTCCCTCCAAATCTTTAATCCTATGACTGCTTCTGGCCCTACTTCCTACTTAGGAACTCTCTGAGTCTGGGTAAGCCCCCTCCCCGTCTGAGGCCTGTTTCTTTTCTTGGCCAAATGAGGTCACTGGAAGATGCTGCTTAGTTTTAGTGTTAGTGGCTCACTATGTTCCAGATGTGGAGCTCGGAGCAAAGAAGCAGGAGCGCTCATCTGTCAGCAAGGTGCTAAACCTGCCGGCCCGGAAGACAGGGCTGCTTTTCCCGGAGTCCCAATGACGAAAGACCCCCTCGTGGTTGTCGGGGCTGACCAGGAATTCCTCAGGAGCACCATCTTCTGCCTCTTTTGTATCCTTTGCTCTTAGCACAATGCTTGGCACACAGTGGCTGCTCAGTGGTTATTGACTGACTGACTGACCCCTCCTCATCTCCTGTGATGCACAATCCAAAGACCCTGGGGTCCATTCCCAGGCAGGAGCTCCTTCGGACCCTCCCCAATTAGCAGACTGAGAATGCTCCCTCTTGGAGCGCAGACTGCTAGGAAGGGCCCCATGGCAGGAGAACAGGGACCGAGGCTTTCCTGGGGGGATCAAGTTTCTGCTCCATCCCTCACCACCACAACTGTACACAGAGCCCCCGGAAAGCGTGGGAAACAACAACAACCAGAGCCGGGTTATTCCTCACCATTAATTTAATGAAGGTGAAAACTATACAGCATTGGAGCAAAAGGCCCGGCCAGAGCTGGAGCTCCGAAGAACTGCCAGCTCCTTGCTCTTGCTCTCCCCACCCCACCCCTCCCAGACAACATCCTCCGGCCTTGGACAGCCGAGGGAGGGCAGCATGAGTCCGGCTGACCGGGCAGTCTGAGGCTGGCACGTGGGGAAAGGAAGAGGACCGGCCCCCAGCCCCGTCTAGAAAAGGCTTCCAAAAGAGTGGAAAAGGCAGTATGTACAGCTGGCACCGATTAGACCTTGCTGCCCCCCCCAAGGAGACACTGGGGCAGGCCCTGTGCACGTCCCCTCAGGAACACCCCCACGCAGGCCCCCTGGCCGAACGGGACAGCCCCGAGGAGGCTGCATGCAAGTGGACCTGCCTCCACGGAGAACGCCTGGAACCGGGCTTTGCGGAATGCCACTGAGTTAAAAAAATGGAATCTGCCTGGGATGGGGGTTCCAGGGCTCCTGGGCTGACTCCCCTGTGGCAGAGTCCCGGGCGCCCCGGACATGGCACAGCGAGGACCGCCCTTCAGAGCTGGCGTGAGCTGCTAGTGTTTGGGACATCCACTAAGTCAGGTAGCTGAGACCGTTCCGAGTTCGGCTCTAGCTAATTCAGGGTGCAGGAGTCGCCTTTCCCCACGTGGCGCTCCGGACTTGGTCTCCACACAGAGGCTGACCCTTGCCCCCTGAGGATCATAGCTCCAGAGGCCAGAGGACTGGGCTCTTTTGCCCCCCAGCAAAAGCCCTAGCTGCTCCCTGCCGAGGGGCACACGGAGCTGCACATGTGGAAGTGGGAGCCCTCGAGGTCTGCGTCTGTGTCCAGGTCAGCCTCGTCTGGGGCCTCGGGGGCAGACATGGCCTCCTCGAGGGCATCCGGGTCCTGGCTCCTCTTCAGCCTGCAGAGGGGAAGAGAAAAACGGGCGGACCCTGGGCACTGCCAGGAAAGAGCGATGGACAAGCCGAGAGCAGGAGAGGGAGCCTCAAGCCGCCAGCGAAGCCCGGCCCCACAACTTACTTTTCTCTGTTAAAAATCACAAAGTCTTGCTGGATGGCCTCAAGACACTCCTGAAGGTAGTCGTTTTCCTAGTTGGAAAAAAACACACAAGTGGGTCAGAGAGGCTCCCTTCCTCCCAGGGCTGCTACTGATGAGCACGTGGCAGCCCCGCCACATCGCCTTGAACAAGTCACCCGCCCCTCCAAGTGTCAGTTTTCTCATCCAAAAAATGGGAGCGTTTGTGTTGCCTCCCTGGCAAGAGCTTTGTGAGGGAAGCTCCTGACTCTTAACTCAAGCTCTCCAGCAGTAAGAGTAGCAATGATTATTAGGCTGTGGAAAGGAGCAGAGGAAACAAGGTCAGGCCTGGCCCGCTTTCCTTCCAGTCTGCCCCACAGCTGGATTGGCTCTGCCCAACTGCCCAAGCCAGTTCCCAGCCCCCCGGCCTCAGATCCTCCCTTTGTCCCGCAGACCATCAGGGAGCCATCCCTGACACTTTCAAGAAATCGTCCAAGGGACAAGAGTGACCTGAGCTCTGCAGGCCTTGGTGACCAGCCTGGGGGGGGGGACTAGACGTGCCTCCCCCAGCTTGTATTTAAGGGTCTGAATCAGTTTAACCAAAGCATAAGACAGTGTCCAGGAGTAGAGATGGGAGAGCTTTGGAAGAAGTGGGAAGGCTGGTGGCTGGCTGAGTGAGGAAAGGGGGATGATGACAGGGGAAGAGAGAGGGACAGTGATGGGAAGAGATGGGGAGAGTGACAGGGGAAGAGATAGAGATGATGATAAGAGAAAAGAAAAGGGTGGTGACAAGGGAAGAGAGAAGGGTGGTGACAAGGGAAGAGAGAGGGGTGGTGGCAGAGGAAGAGAGAGATGGTGATGGGAAGAGAAAGGGATGGTGATGGAGGAAGAGAGAGAGATGGACTGGAGAGATATGGAGGTAAAACGTGGCCACTGATGAAATGTGAGATGAGGTCACTGACTAAGTCACTTTCCCAGGATCTCAGAGACCATTAGAAGCTGAGTTGGAAGTTGAACCCCAATTCCTCAAACCCTAAATCTGCCTTTCTTCCCACTGCGTTCTGCTTTTTTTCTGCATTCCTCCTGCTCTGCAGAGAATCAAGGTCTCCTTGCCATTCCTGCTCTAGATAGAGAGCTAGAGTCCAATAACGCCTTCCTGAACATTTACTACTAAAAAGCCCTTTTATCCAGGATCTCATTCAAAGACAAGTTCAGGAACATTGATTGGATGTGGAAATGGAAGAAAAGGGAAAGGTTAAAGATCACACTGAAATTTCAAACCCAGAGAGCTGGAATGACGGTGGGACTCCTAACACAAATAGGAAAGTTCAGCAGAAGAACAGATTTTAAGGGCAAACGCAACTCAGTTCAACTCAACAAGCATGTTTCAAGCACCTACTAAGTGCCAGGCACTAGGATCCATGACATGGACCCCAAGACACAAAGAAAAGATTCCCATTTTCCTGGGCTTAGGGAAACCAGGACACATCTACACAGATAGCAGTGCCTTTGGGCTCAATTTCCACCTTATACTGGCATTGGCAGGGCGGGTTCCCATAGAGGAATCTAGGTTCTGGGGCTACTTAGGAGAAGGACTATTCTAACTGCAAATCAGTGCTGGGGGCCTGAAACCCCTTTAATAATCAGCCCGGGAAATTGATTCTTATCTGGACAAGTCTCTTAGCCTCTCTGCCTCAGGGTCCTCATCTATAATATAAATATGGGGATAATAATAGCATTTACCTTCCAGAATTATTGTGAGGATAAAATCTGGTAATATTTGTCCCGTACTTGCAAATTTAAAGCATTGATGTTAACTATTAATTCAATTAAGTCATTAAATTTAATAAATTAATTAAAGTGTTCATTATTATCTTTAGAAAGTTTAGCCAAATGGTGTAGCAAGAATAGTCGTTACAAAGAATTTCCTTCACAACTTCCCCATCCTGGTTTTGAGAGACGGGACCGGAAGGTCGGATATCGGAAGTGGGAGCACACACACATGGCTGAAGTAAGTCTCGGCTCGGGACGAGCACAGCTTTGATGTGGCCTGGAGAAGTGAGTGAGGGGTTGGACTCGAGTGCTCCTGCCAGGGCACAGCGGCTCCGTCAGGTGGGTCCAGTCCGTGCCGGGGGTTCGGCTGCCAGGCCTGCCCTTTCCTGTGCTCTCTCGTTTCTGGGATGGACCAGGTGGGCTCCTTTAGGCTGCGCCGAGCAAGCTGCTTTGCCGATGGGATGCTGTTGCCCAGCCCGGGCTGGGCAGGTCACACAGCCCCTGGGAACTTCCCAAAGACCAGGACAGCTCTGCCGAAAGGATCAGTTGATCAGACTGGCTCTTTAACGGCTCGTCGGCACCTCCAGCCTCCGGGTTGTCTGGCTGTGACAGAACACTTTTCAGCTGAGTTGAGCAGGTCCTTGTCAGCAAGGGCAGGGAGCCTGGGGGTAGAAGTGACAGGATCTCTCCCTGCTGGCTCAGAGACGGATCGCTTCCAAGTGCGGGTTCAAAGAACCTGAGCTTCTCCTGCCTCTTTTGTGTGACATCTCTTCCAGGTTCGGAGCAAGCTCCCTGAGGGAGGTTCTCCATGACTCCTAAGGTGGTCCGTCAGTCCCAGTTCCAGAGTCCTATGGGACAAAGGTCTCAGAGCTCTCTGGGCCCTGGCAGGAGAGCAGAACAGCACTTCCGATCCGTGGCTTGTCAAGCTGCTCGAGCCTTGGACCCTCTCCAAACCATGGAAGGCTTCCCATTTATTTACATCTGTTGGAAAGGCCATTCCCCCGGCACTTCTGCCCCCCGACTGCGCTTTGGCCCTTGCCATGCTTACATCCCTGCACCCGGACAAACGGGTACAGAGCAAACACAAAGTGGCTTCACGGAAGATAAGAAGTTGCTTTGAACATGTTTCTCTTGAGACGCTGATAGTGGGAGCCAACCCGGACAGAGAGAGATGTGGAGTTCGAGAACTCGGGAGAGAGCTGGGGTCCCGTGCCCAGCTACACTAAGCGGTATTTACACCACAAAGTACTGGTACCCGGCATAGCACGTGGCTTCGGACACGGGGCATTTGATATCGAAAACGTGCTTCCTCCTGTCGATACCCAGGGTTGCAGCTTGGAGCTTGGCGGGGACTTCGGACGTCACTGCCCTCCTCTCTTCAGTTTAAAGATTAGGAAACCTAGGTTCGGGGCAAGTGACTCATGTGTGTTAGAAAGATAGTGACGGGAAGAGTGGGGGTTTGGCCCCGGGTCCTCCGACTGCTACAAATCTCATGTATTTTTTACCCCACTGCCGCTGTTGCTGCCATTTATGGGTTGGGGTTCTGGGGGTGGATTGGTGGTGAAGCAATTGGCTTCAGTGGAAAGATGATCATTGAATCCTGGGAAATCTGGAGACTGCCGAGGGGAAGAGCTTAAGGGAGAGGAGCCAGTTCGGACCTTGGGAGCCCTCCATGCTTGGGAGGGAGGACCTGGCTGAGCCCAAGACAAGCTGAAGAAGCAGAGAAGATTGCTAGCAGGCTGAGCAAGAAGTCTAGACCTTCATGGAGAGCTGTTGCTTATGGAGGGTTGAGTGCTGCCCTTAGCAGACTCTGTGCACCTGCTGTTCCCCTGGGAATCAGGTGCATAAGTTGTAGCTTTTGTCCTGGCCGGGGAGTGGGGGGAGGGTGTCCAGGCCGGGCCACCGAACCGTGAGGGGAAAAGCCTGCTGGCTTACGCTGCCTCTGAACTTGGGTTTGGGACCTTCCAAGTGAAGCTAATTGTTTTTTGGTAACACAAGATTATTTTGTAATTTGCAATTGTTGCATCCGACAATATTTCTCTGCACTAGATTGTGCCCAACCCCTCCAACGCTTTTTGGATCTTGCAGCTGTGATTCGGTGTTCTCCCTCCCAGCTTTGTCTCCTCTGCTTTTCTTCCAGTTATGGATAAAGACATTAAACAGTCTGGGCCAAAGGCAGAGCGGGAGATGCTCCGCCGAAGCCCTTTTTGCAGATGAAATTCCGTGGTTTGAGATTGCTTATTGGAGAGGGTTCAGGCATCTGGGCTGGGTCAGAGAAGGGGACACACAATTTAGCCAGGAGCTATGGGGCCAGAAGGGGTCACGGGGAGAGTACGGAATCAGACCTAGTAGGAGCCTTATGAGTTCTCTCCTGCCATTTAGAAGATGAAGAGACTGAGGGCCAGGGAGGAAATAAAACTTGTCCAAATTCACCCGAGTAGACCCCTCATGCTGGAACACTCCAGCAGGATTCTGGGAGGGGTCAGCTCCTTCTGCTGCATGAGGCTTTGGCCCCTTTGAGAGTCCCGAGGCTTTCCTTTTAACACTGAGGGGAGGGGCAGCTGGCGGCCAGTGGCGTCAGGTTATAGGGCGCTGCCATTCTGAGAGGCTCAAAGGCCCTCGGCCATTGTGAGGCAGACATCCTACCTCTGAGAGCACCCTCCGTGAGGTCTCGTGCATCCTCCAGCCTCCTGAGTCACTGCTCTGAGCCACCCACCCACATCCTCCCTCCTCCCCCCAACAAGTGCTGACGATAGGTGGGTATCTTCGGAATAAAAGGTGCATGCCCTTGGTACAGGGGCCGGAGGTTTAGAGTTGTTAAGTTGGCACTTATCAGTTGCCTTTTGCCTTTCTTTGCTGCCCACGGAGAGGACAGACCCCGCTCAGAGGACAGACCTCGCCCTGTTGGCCTTTCCCTGATTCTCCCTACCTCCCCTCTCCCCTGACCAAGGATACGGAGCCGGAGAGTCTGCTCAGTACAAGTTAGAAATCTCCCTAAGGCGTCTGGGAAAGCCTCAAGGTTTACTTTGGGTCTCCCATTCACTTACAGTGTTCCAAGGACCAAAAAAAAATCCCAGTCTCTGGGCAGGGGCTGGTGGGGCCCGAGGGACCCCACCCAAGGGTAGTGGCTACAGCGGAAGCCATGCACTTTCTGATGCACCCGGAAAGAGTGGGGCTTGCAGAGGAGGAGGCGCCTGTCTGACCTAAGGCCGACTGTGGAAAGATCACCCAAACAGAGAAGGCGGGGGTCTCCTCCTCTGCAAGCCCCGCTCTTCCTGGGCACTCCCCACCCATTGTGGGGCCCCCTTTATCCACTGTGGGGCACTCACCGATTGGGAGCTGTCTTTGCTGTTGTCCCTGGACTTGTTCTTAGCCAATCTCTTCTTCTTCTTGTGCAGGGGCCGGGACTCCAGGATCATCTCCTCCAGCTCAAAGGTGGGGTCACAGTGCAGGCGTCCTTTCTGTGGAGAGGGTGCCGAGGGACATTGTTGGCCAGGGAGCCCCACGGGAGGCCCTCCCCCCCAGCGTTCCCCTTTCCCTGCCCTCCTCCCAGCAGCCTTTGGGGCTCCAGCTTGGGGCAGGCTCCGGAAGCCCCCTGAGCCCCACTCAAGCAAGGGTCCCCGAAGGAGGCGGGGGCTCGTTGGGGACCTTACGTTGGGAACAAAGCCGGGCTCCACCTTCTTCTGGCTCAGCTCGTCCCACATGACGTCCGCCAGGTACGGGGAGGCCTGGATATCCGTCAGGCTGGAAAAGCGGTGTTCCGGGCTCACGGTGAGGAGCTGGAAGGAGAAGCATCGGGGCTGAGGAGCCAGCGCCACCCCTGAAAGGGAGCTCATTTCTGGGGGAGCTGAGCAAGGCCCCCATGTGGAGGGGGGCTGTCAGGGACCCCCTTTTCTGAGCTCCCAGCCGTCTGTGCCACAGGAGGCACCTGCAGTTCCACTGATAAAACCGAGTATGATCAAACGGGGGAGGGGGGTTCAGGGGCTCCTTGAATATGTGTCTAAGCCTTTGGGGGTGCATCCCCGGGAGTGCCCAGGCCCCAGAGGCTTCCGCGGGGACACGGCCATGTTTTCCATCACGGATGGGAAGCCGGCCGCTCCAGACCAGCCCCTTCCTCCAGGCAGCTTCCCTGGAGCCACCAGCCGGCCCGGAGCCCTTTGCCCCTCCCGGTGTGCGGAGCAAGTGTGAAGTAAGGATAGGTGAAGAACTTACAGCAAGGTTAAGTTCCTTTTCTGTATTCTGTCTTCTCCGGGTCTCTGGGACCCGCATAGGTCCGTTCAATGTTTGGGCTACTGATTGCTTAGATTTTTTGGTGACATTTATGTCTGTCAGGCTAGCCATGTTTGGGCTACTAATTGGCTAGTTTGGGAGCTCTATGATGACATTTATGTCTGTCCCGGCGGCCAGTGTTTGGGCGACTAAGTAATGTAGGGTTCTTCCCTGAACTGGAGAATCTGTTGTTTTTGGTATGAATGATGACATTCAGTTAACTGGTGGGGAAGGGGGGGCGCCTATCCCTTAATGCTCCCCAAACTCATGACGTAATCCTTTTGCAATTAAACCTATAAAAACTGTCTATCTTCCCTGAGTTCTTTAGCCCTTCCACCCTGAGCTTTCTCTTTCCCTCCTCACGGTGGAATCGCTCGTTCTCACGAGAATTTGTTCAATAAACAACTTTTCTCCTTTTTACTCCGAGAGGTCTCTGAGATAAGGTTTGCTATCCCTCACACCGGGATGCCCTGCAGCTCCGTCCTGCTCCGCTAAGGCGGTCTGGCCCGGACCCAGGGGAGCTGGTCCGGCAGGACGGCCTGGCTCACACACAAGCTCGGGAGAAGGGAGGCCGGGCCGGCCGCTCTGGCGGCTCCGAGGCCTGGAGGGCGCCCCTGGGCGCGGAGCCGCCAGGCCCGAGGGCGTCTCCCTGCTCGGCTCCTCGTGGGAGAGCCCGGGCCGGCCTCCGCCGGGCACCCAGACACGAGCGGAAAGTGCCCGGTGAGCAGCTGCCGCGCGGCCCCAGGGACAGCTTCCCGCCCGTGGGGCTTTGATCCGCCTCAGTCCCCCGACGAAATGCGAAGGTCGGCTCATCTCCCGGGGCGTCGAGCTCTGGGTCTGGGGCCTGTGACCGTCGGGGACACGAGGGAGCCGCAGAGCCGGCGTTCCGGCCAGTCCCCGAGGGAAGCCGCGCCGGGGAAGCCCGGGAGCAGGTCCTCCCTGCGCCAGGAGGCGGCGCCCGAGCCCCGCGCGATCCCCAGCACGGCGGCCGGGCTGCCCCGCTCCGAGCTCTCCCAGCACGTCCCGAGCGCCCGCGGAGCGAGACTCGGCCCCACCTCGGACGGGGTCTGACGCCCGTCTCCCCGCTGTGCCCAGGCGCGGCGGACTCGGGGCTCCCGCTCCAAGAGCGGTGGCGCGCCGGGCCTCGTCCCTGACTGGAGGTGCGCCCACACCTGTACCCACCGGCCCACGTGCGGTGCGCACACCGCGCCTGCTCCCGCACACCGCGCCCGCACACCGCGCCCGCTCCCGCACACCGCGCCCGCACACTGCTCCCACACACCGCGCCCGCGCCCGCACACCGCGCCCGCTCCGCACACCGCGCCCGCTCCCGCACACCGCGCCCGCTCCCGCACACCGCGCCCGCTCCCGCACACCGCTCCCGCACACCGCGGCCGCTCCCGCACACCGCGCCCGCTCCCGCACACCGCGCCCGCTCCCGCACACCGCGCCCGCACACCGCGCCTGCTCCGGCACACCGCGCCCGCTCCGCACACCGCGCCCGCTCCCGCACACCGCGCCCGCTCCCGCACACCGCGCCCGCTCCCGCACACCGCTCCCGCACACCGCGCCCGCTCCCGCACACCGCGCCCGCACACCGCGCCCGCTCCCGCACACCGCGCCCGCTCCGGCACACCGCGTCCGCACACCGCTCCCGCACACCGCGCCCGCTCCCGCACACCGCGCCCGCACACCGCTCCCACACACCGCGCCCGCGCCCGCACACCGCGCCCGCTCCCGCACACCGCGCCCGCTCCCGCACACCGCGCCCGCACACCGCGCCCGCTCCGGCACACCGCGCCCGCACACCGCGCCCGCTCCCGCACACCGCGCCCGCTCCGGCACACCGCGTCCGCACACCGCTCCCGCACACCGCGCCCGCTCCCGCACACCGCGCCCGCACACCGCTCCCACACACCGCGCCCGCGCCCGCACACCGCGCCCGCTCCCGCACACCGCGCCCGCTCCCGCACACCGCGCCCGCACACCGCGCCCGCTCCGGCACACCGCGCCCGCACACCGCGCCCGCTCCCGCACACCGCGGCCGCTCCCGCACACCGCGCCCGCTCCGCACACCGCGCCCGCTCCCGCACACCGCGCCCGCTCCCGCACACCGCGGCCGCTCCGCACACCCAGGCCTCCCCGTCCACATCCGCCAGGGTCCCAGGTGTGGCTCTGAATCCCACCGGATCTCTGCATAGGCTGGGGGGAGGGGGAAACGCATTCGCGGTTCACTTCCCCAGGTTTTCGTTTATTCAGAGCGAGAGGGACGGGCGTCAGCGGCTGCCAGCAAGGTCCGGGCCCCCAAACGGTCAAGGCCCCGGTTCCCATTCGGTGCGGCGCGCTTCTTCTGGTCCGCTCGGTGGGACGTGTCCATTCTCCCCGCAGCGCCTTGGCTATCCCAGGGTGGGCTATCCCAGGGTGGGCTATCCCAGGGCGGGCTATCCCAGGGTGGGCTATCTCAGGGTGGGCTATCCCAGGATGGGCTCAGGCTCGTCCCCGCAGGGCCGGGAAGCCCGGTGGCCCACAGAGGCCCGACAGCGGTTAATTCCGTGACGTCTGCTGACACTTGTGGGGCTTCTCTGCCAACACCCCGGCCTGAATCACTTTTCCAGACCAAAACTTTACAGGGAACAAGGAACGACGTGCTCCTGAAAAAGGCGCGTCTCCTTTATGATGGAAACTGCCCCAGCAATTAAACCGTAACCTTTTAAAACATAAAGCAATAAACGACCAGCCCCGATTCCGTGCCGGCTGGGTGCTGTGCGCGCACTATTCGAAGGCTCGGCCTTGCCTCGGCCTGCTGCGGGGACCGCCGGCGGCGGGACGGGGAGTTTACCTTTCGCAGCAGTCGGACCATCCCCGGGGACCACGTGGGGGCGTACTGGACGCTCACAGTGCTGAATAACTGCACCAGGGATTCCACCGGGTTGTTCGAATGGATGTCGTAGGGTCTCTGGAAAGCAGAGAAGGTGGAAATCCATCATCCGCCAGGCAAGGAGCAGCGCGTGCTCGGGCTGCTTCTCTCCCAGCCATCACCGAGCTGGAGGACTAGACACTCTCCCTAATCCTCGGGACTCTCCGACCTCTCCAAACGGGAATGAGGCACGAGCGCTAAACACCAGCCATCTCTCCTCGTGCAGACAAGAGTCCAAAATAGCAACTGGGAGCCAGCTGAGGAGGCTGATCCCTAAGCAAGCATCCCTCCCCCCTCCAGCCGCCAACCCCCGGCAAGGCTGCACAAGCCAACACACATGCTGGCCACAGAACAGCTCTGGCCCTCCCGCTTCTCCCGCCCACAAGAGCCAGGGGCTTCTCTAACTTGGACTGAGCTCTGTGCTAGAAACAAGTCAGCTAGAAAACTGAAGAACAGGGAAACTGAGGCAGGACCCTCCATGAAGGACACGGAATCCCCTGAGAAAGTTTTGTTCCCCTGGAAGCCACTTGGGGCAGAAGCATAAAATGCCCAGTGTAGGAGGAGGCTGGGGCAATGTTGAGGTTGGAATCTCAGGGAAAATCCAATCAACATGGAAGCAGAAAGTAAGGAATAGGGGAATATAAAGAAAAAAGACTGAAATCACCCAAGATCTCAAGATCAAGAACATTCTATTAAAGACCTTGAGTACAAGTAAATGAACCGTTTGAGAAGATATTAATAATGGAAGGGAATATGGCCTCCAAATGAGCTAAACGTTTATGTCTAGATATCCATGACTACATATTGGAGGACAAAGAAAATTAATCAGTCTCTGACAAGGCAAATGACTGCATTTCCAAGAGAACACAAGGCCACAAAATGTTCGTAAATAATTTTTTAAAAAATAGGAATTGCAAAAACATGATTTATGATCTATCTAACTGAAATAATTGTTGGACTAGAAAAACTTGAATCCATGGTGGCAAACCTCATCAAAGAAGTGAAAAAGAGAATCACTTATTAGAGATTCAAACACACAGAATTGAATGACAGACTAGAATAAGAGAAGAAACAATATCATCAAAAGAAATTATAATTTCCACACAAGCAAAGCATACCGATGACTTTAAAGACAAAATTCAAAGAAACAATTTAAGGATTATAGAGCTTTCAGAATAAGATGACAAATCAAAAAATTGGAACACTAAAACACAAGACATAATACAAGGAAACTTCCCAGAACTTCAGAATACAGAAAATAATGGGCCAATCAAATGAATTTGTACTTGACATTTGGGGGGAAGCCCGATGCTTTTATAAACTCTTAAGAAACAGTGGTCAATTTGACTAATGCTAACAATTTGTTTAAGAGACTAGTTAGTCAACTAGTATTCCTTTCTGTTCCCGAAGGACTTGTTTATTCTCACAGTAGTGCCTTGAGCTATCCCACGGTGGACTCAGCTTTGTCCCCATAGGGCTGGGAAGCTATAGACAGTGCTAAGTGCTAGAGATACAAATAAAAGCCAAAAAAGGGCCCTTCCATGGAATTCACAGCCTAAAGGACAAAGGAGGAAGATTTCAAATATAACACAAGACTATTCTGAACTCACCAAAAACCACAGAAGGGAATGGAATGATGTGTTCTGAAAAGCAAAGGAACTCAAGATGCCACCTAAGATGGCATACCCTGCAAACCTGAGTCTTACCATTAATGAAAAAATGGGGATATTCAATTAAAAGATGTGTTCAAAGTATTCCTACAAAGAAAACCAGACATGAACAAATTATTTGCTTTTCACACACTCCAGACAATGTAAATACAAGAAAAAATAAGCATAGCAACCACTGATAATGTCAACAAAATAAAAAGAAAGAAACCATTAAATGATTTTTTTCTAACGGTACTCAGTGTGATAAGGGTCAAAGTGTGAGTCAAATAGAGGAAGTGATGCTGGGAAAATAGGTCTCACATACCATGAACCAAATCTCACAATCGCCTATTTAGGGGTGATTCAATGTTTCATTTATGGGGGAGGGGGTGAATGAATGTGTGTGTGTGATTAAATTGCAGAGTGAAAGAGGTCATAAAAGGGAAGAAGAGAGGAAAATATATGATGAATTCTAATCAAGTCAAAGGATAACAATGAAGGGAAATAATTACTATAATCTTTCAGAAGAAAACCTACAGGAGAATGGTGAGACAAAGGGAGAGATTGAAACAGGGAAAGAAAGGGGAAAATATTGCTTTAGTGATGAGAAGGCTTTCCACTGAAAGACACTCTTATGTTGGAAGAGAAATATTCTCTCAACTTAGATAAAGCCCTAATGAGTATAATCTGCAGTATTTTGATGCTTAGAGAGATCATTCCTCCTTTTCAAGAAAAAAGGAAATCAGAGTTGCTGGGGGGACCACCTCCCAAAGAGTAGAAGGGCGTGGACCCAGAGAGGATCTCATAGCAAAGCAGAAAAAAGTGATCATGGAGAGGGCAAGGGTAGCAACCAGCAGCACAAGAACATTCCTCCCCGAAGGCAATAATACTGTACTTTTTGTCACTTGCAGGAGCTGGTATTTCTAAAAGTGAAGCACCACATCAAGGGAAGGAGAGATATATGAGCCTATTATATAGAAACCACTTAAAAGAGTGAACCCAAAAGGGGATACCTAGAAACTTAAACTTGATGAGAATCCAGAGCCTAAAAAAGAAACAAATAAAGACTATGAAACAAGAAATAACAGTCTAGAACTGACAGAAAGGCCAGAGAAATAATTAAGAGAGCGAAGGTTGGAGGTATATAGAAGGTGAAGGGAAAAAAGCTGGCAGAATTTGGGCCTGCCTGAGTTAGATTTAGCTAAAGTAACTGAGGAGATGCAATACTATCTTTACAGAGGAAGAAGGAAAATTTTAATTTAGCAGTTTCCTTCCTAGTATGTCAGGGAGTCTGATAAGGAAGAGATTGGATCTCCCCGAGCCCTCGGTCTGCTGAATCAGTGACTTTGAAGCCTAATTAGAACAAAATGTGGTAAGAGAGACATGGGCTCATGGATTGGTCCCATCTGCCTCCCCCAAAAAGATAAGGTCAGTGGTCCTGGTCCAAGAAAGTTTGCTAAGGCTAGAGAAAGGGAATCTGGCCCACTTAGGAAGATCATCCCAAGTCCATCTGGATCTCCATGTTAGGGCCAGATTTGTTACCCCCATTGTTCTGGGGGTACCCCTGGAACAATGCTCTAAAGGAAGCTACCACAGTAAAAAGGATTGTTAAAGTTTAGAAGGTCCCCAAGGGCAGGAGCTATTGCTTCATTTCTGTCTTTGTACCTACAACTCCAAACAAAAAATGTATATGTAACCGACTAAGTTTTGAAAAGAAGAAGCAATGGATTTCTAATTAGAGAACCAGGATTGGAGCAACGATGAGACAAGCTGCTCGTTCTTCTCTTTATGGAAAGGTGATGGGCTCAAGGTGTAGAATAAGACATACGTTTTTAGCCTTGGTCATTTGGTTTTTTTGATTTGGTTTCTTCGAGTGTTTTTCTTACAAGAGGCTCTGTGTGTGTGTATGTGTGAGTGTGTGTGTGTGTGTGTGTGTGTGTGTGTGTGTGTGTGTGTGCGTGCGTTTGTATGTTTCCCAATATGGCAGGGAGCAGGAAAAGAAAACAAATACTTGTCTTTCTTATAAAGCAAGCTAAAATGAAAGTTGCATTGAAAAAGAAATCAATTACTCCCTCCGCGGATCTCATGTTCCATCATCCCCCAGGGAGCTGGATATTGGACCAGGTGATCCTCTAGGCCCCTCCCCGATATTCTGTGATTTTAGGACACGCGAATGAGTGACCAACATCAGACACCATGCATATGCCAACAATGAAAGCCGTACCCAGCCACGGAGCAGCTCATAAGCCATCACGCCCATTGACCACCAGTCCACTTCAAAGGAGTAGCCAGTCCCTCTGTTGACAAAGGAATGGAAGATCTCTGGAGCTTCCCCCCACAAAAGAGAAGGCAATGGTTTAATCACCATAGTTTTCACTTACTACCTAAGCTACTGCTCCCTCAACCTGTTACCACCATATTTAGGTCAAGGAGCATGAATTTTCATCCTTTTTAATCATGTCGTGCTGTGTGGCCCTGGACAAGTGCCTGCAGTGCTCTGGTCCTCGGCTGTCTCCTCTATAAAACTGGACGGCTGGTCTAAATAACCTCTGAGATCTTTTCCCTCTCTACATCTAGAATTCTATAGTTTTGCTTTTTTTTTTCTGAAAAACTATCCAAAATCAGATTGGGGGCAGCAACAAAGCTCTTCCCCAGGGATTTTATCTTGGTTGAATGGCTCTGCCCCCAGCCTAATATTTCCCCATCCCTTCTCCCATGTGCCCCTTTCAAAGCCCCGCCAGGAAGCTGCCTCCTGAGCCAAGCTAAGTCTTGTTCCTCACCCATGTACGGCTTGGTTCCCGCTAGTGCTGTGGCTCGTTCCCCATCCCGGATAATCGTCGCGATGTTGAAGTCGCTCAAATGAGCATGTCCTTCAAGGCAAAAGAAATGTTTAAGGTTGAAGCTAAATATCTGGGAGAAGAGGAGGAAACACCAAGGGCCCAAGCAGCTCTGTCCTCCTCTGGGCTCACAGAGCATCAAATTCTCTGAACTCAGTCTGTGCACGGGGGCCAGGAGCCCCCTCCTCCAATCCAGAAAGGGGCACTTCTTTTTTTAAACGAAGTTTTATTCTTTTGTATAACATTACCCACATATAAAAATAAATATATGTATGTGTATTTACACATCCATGTGTGGCTGTATGTATAGGAAAGAAAGAGGAACGGAAACATGGCCTCTTCTTTCCTCTCCCAGGGAAGCATCCTTAATGACAGAGAATAAAAGGAGGAAGCTCCCTGAGCTTCCTTAAAGTCTCACCTTGTGCAGGTCCTCCCCCATCCTCCTCCTCCTCACCCTTCCTCCACCAGTGCCCGCCGGACCTCTGGACAATAACGCCCTGGCCAAAGTCAGGCTAAGAGAGGCTGGCTAGCGGCCACCCACAAGGATTCACCGCGACAGGCCGGCTGTAGCCAAACCCGGGGGTTCGGGAGGTAGAATTCTGTTCCCCCGGCAGACCCACAAATATGCTGTAGCCACTGTGGAAATGGGGGCTGCCTGGAGCAGGGCCTGGCTCTGGGCTTTCCCGACCCCCATCCCCCATGCCAGTCCTGGGCCCGACTTGGTTCCTGACCTTGTTCATCCAGGAGAATGTTGTCCGGCTTCACATCTCTGCAGAAGAAGAGAAGAACACATGAGAAGAGGAGAGGAACTGCTTCCTCAGTCACCGATTCCCGCTGATGCTCTTTGAGTCCCAGTCCATCTCCTGTACCCCCGGAGTTTGCCAACTGGCCTAGGAAGTAAATTCTAGCTCCATGTGACCTCAGAGAAGCCATTTTCCTCATCTCTCTAATGAGGAAGGGGACAAGACAGATGAAACCATTCAGGTCCAATCCAAGGGGCCAGGGAAGAGCTCGCCAGCTTCCCATAATCATCAGGAAGCCGTAGCCACAGCATTCCCAAGGTGTCCACTCAGCTAGAGAGATTTTTGTCCCGGTGAGTCCCAAATGAAGCAAGGGATTCTGAAAGCTATGGAACCTCTTCCATGGTTTGTAAATTGAAGGAAAGGAAACAAAGCTGTGCTTCAAGAGACCTGATCTCCCACTGGTTTGTGGGTCCCCCCTTCTCCTGAGAGATCCCAATGCCTTCAGTCCTTGTCAGGAGGGCAGCCTGGGTCCTCACCCCGTGGTCCCCTCCTGCCCGGAATGAGCCGCCATGGACTGAGCCATACTGGGCCACAGACGCCATACCTAGAGGCCACGTCAAGGTTGGCAGGACCTGGAATGGCACGGCGTCTGCTCTCCGGCCTCCATGGTGAGACATCAGAGAGTGACATTAACACTGGCATTTTCTCTTCCTATTACATTTGCTCTGAGCTAATATAAAAATAGTTTAGATTTCTGGTGCGCACAGCAGATGGGCTCGGTGACGAGTGGTGAGTGATGGCAGGAAACCAGCCAGGACTGGGGCGATTGGCTGACGACCATTCCCACGCCGTTCAGAAGGGCTGACTGGCTCTGCTCGCAGACAGCCAACCCCCCGGCATCACAGCTAATTTTCTCCCATAAGTATCTTAGAGCTCTCTCCTGGATCCCTGGAAATCTGCACCTCTTGACCAATGAGTGTGTGGGAGAGCCAGGTTCATAATCAGCTATTTGTTACTACTGAGGGCCCCATCCCAGCGAACTCAAAAAGCCTCCATGCAACATATCCAACCCTTCCTCTTGACCCAACAACCCCCTTCTGTGGAGGGCACCTAGATCCTCCCAGCCCTCCCCCAGAGCCACCCTTCTCTTGTCACCATCCCTCACCCTAAGTGTCCAATCACCTGACAAATCTTGCTTTTACAACATAGTTCATATCTTCCCCACCTTCCCCTTTCACTGCCGCTCCCCCAGCTCAAACTTTTATCCATTCTGCCTCAATGACAATGGAATATCCATCTGATCCCCTTCCCCTGGTCTCCCCTCTCTGGGATCCGACCCCCTTCCCCTGGTCTCCCCTCTCTGGGCTCCGACCCCCTTCCCCTCGTCTCCCCTCTCTGGGCTCCGACCCCCTTCCCCTCGTCTCCCCTCTCTGGGCTCCGACCCCCTTCCCCTCGTCTCCCCTCCCCGGGATCCGACCCCCTTCCCCTCGTCTCCCCTCTCTGGGATCCGACCCCCTTCCCCTCGTCTCCCCTCTCTGGGATCCGACCCCCTTCCCCTCGTCTCCCCTCTCTGGGCTCCGACCCCCTTCCCCTCGTCTCCCCTCTCTGGGCTCCGACCCCCTTCCCCTCGTCTCCCCTCTCTGGGCTCCGACCCCCTTCCCCTCGTCTCCCCTCTCTGGGCTCCGACCCCCTTCCCCTCGTCTCCCCTCTCTGGGATCCGACCCCCTTCCCCTGGTCTCCCCTCTCTGGGCTCCGACCCCCTTCCCCTCGTCTCCCCTCTCTGGGCTCCGACCCCCTTCCCCTCGTCTCCCCTCTCTGGGCTCCGACCCCCTTCCCCTCGTCTCCCCTCCCCGGGATCCGACCCCCTTCCCCTCGTCTCCCCTCTCTGGGATCCGACCCCCTTCCCCTCGTCTCCCCTCTCTGGGATCCGACCCCCTTCCCCTCGTCTCCCCTCTCTGGGATCCGACCCCCTTCCCCTCGTCTCCCCTCTCTGGGCTCCGACCCCCTTCCCCTCGTCTCCCCTCTCTGGGCTCCGACCCCCTTCCCCTCGTCTCCCCTCTCTGGGCTCCGACCCCCTTCCCCTCGTCTCCCCTCTCTGGGCTCTGACCCCCTTCCCCTCGTCTCCCCTCTCTGGGCCCCGACCCCCTTCCCCTCGTCTCCCCTCTCTAGGACCCATCCTCACCCAGCTGCTGAAGTGCACTTAGGACCCTGTGATTTACCTCTCAAGAACGTGCACTTTACTCCATCTTGGTTCTAAGAAAAATACAAATTGTTCGGCTTGCCGCATAAAGCCCTTACCACTATGTCCGCCTGACCCCTTTCTCATATTATGTGCCTTTCCTGCACTCTACATTCCAGCCAACCCAGGGGAACAACATCCCGTCTCCCAACCGTTGCAGGGGGTTGTTCAGTTATTTCGGTCGTGACTGACCTTTCATGACCCCCTTTGGGGTTTTCTTGGTGAAGATACTGGAGAAGTTTGCCATTTTCTCCTCCAGCTCATTTCTCAGATAGGAAAACTGAGGCCAACAAGGCCCAGGGTGACCCAGCTGGTGAGTGTCTGCTCGCATCTTCCGGACTCTTAGCACACTATTCACTATTCCCGACTGCCTTTACAGAAGCTGTCCCCAGTTCCTGGAAATGTTCTCTTTGCCTCTACCATTTTGACTGTTCAGGTGACCTTTGTGACATGAGCATTTTCCAATTCCTCTAGTTTCTAATGCTCTCTCCCTCCCCAAAATCCTTTATATTTGCTCTGTGGTGGTGTTTGTTTGTTTTATATCTGTGTACTTGCTGTACCTCCCAGAAGAAAGTAAGCTCCTATTTATATTCCCAGCACCCAGAACAGACCCTAGATTAATAAATATCTCTTTGGGGAAGGAGTCCGAACTTGTAACTTTATCAACGAAGAGGAATTCTAGTGAGGAAACCCCTTTTGTTCATTTATAGTCCTAGAGAATCACCTGTATGGCTGAGAAATGCCTAAGGTCGCCCAGACAAAACTCACAGACGGAATCTGCGGCTGGCTCTCTGTCCACTAGGCTACATTGCCAATCTAGCTAATTATGTTGTGAATAGAATCACATTGAGTCCAAATAGAATGAATGAATGAAGTGAATAGAACTGCAGCGAGTCCAAACATTTACAGTGTGGATGTTTCGCTCCATGGGCCGACTAATTGTATAGAAGCCCCTCCCATGATCCTCCGGGAACAGCCAAGCTTGCCTGGGGACCCTTTACCTGTGGATGATGTGCTGGTTTCGCAGGTAGTCAAGAGCGAGGGCCATCTCGCAGATGTAGAGCTTGACCGTCTCCTCCGTGAACTGCACATTCTGCTGCAGGTGGTAGCGTAAGTCTCCCCCTAAGAGTAAATCCACCACCATAAACATGTCTTCTTCATCCTGAAATGAATACCTGGGGGAGGAAGTGAGGACATGGCCGGGAGGCCCGTCAGCACCACGGGCACGGAAAGAGGCAGACATTTCCATGAGAAGTTCTTGAGTCCTAACACAACTAGACACGGAAAGTAGGAAGTCCCCCCCACATAAGTCTGCCCGTATTGAGCGTGTTGATAGGAAGGCCCCCCCCTCCTAGCCATGCCGCAGAATTAGGGAACGTGGGATCTGGAGAGAATGGGCACCCCTAAGTCTGTCCCCAACAGCCAGCCTCTGATTGAGGCCCTCCAGGAAGGGGGAGCTCACCACCTCTCCTCACAGCCCAGGCCACCTGCAGATGGCTGTTAGTGCTGGGAACAGACATTAACCCTAATACAAGCTCTCTGCAGCTTCTCCTGGTTCTACTCTCCAGGCACAGGAGAGACAAGGCTAATCCCTTTTTGGCGTGATGTTATTTCAAATATTTGAATTCAGCTTTTCTGTTCTGTTTTCTGTTCAACTCTTGGTGGAAACCTTGAATTTGTCCATCATAGGAAGAGAACCGAATGAGCACTTCCTTAGGAAGGAGTAACTACAGCAAAGCCAAGAGCTTCTCCCATCTTGGAAGCCCTTTGCCTAAGTGCCCAGAAGCCACCATGCCTGTAAATGGATGGTGTCGTGTGAATAAGACCGTGAGACCAAGCCTAGAAGGGATCACGTGATGATGGTCTTGATAAAGTCCCCGAGACCCAGAGACTGAAAGAGGGGATCACCCAGTCCAGCATTGTCATTTGTCAGGGGAAGAAATGGAGATCCAGAAACTGGATGAGACTTACCCACAGTCACATAGTTACTAAGTAGCAGGATCAGAATTTGAATCCAGAACCAGTGACCAAATTTGCCATTCTTGCCATGGTGTCAAACTGCCTTCTTACAAAAAAAAAAAATTGACAGCCATGATTCCAGAGGGCTTAGGGTGAAACAGACTACAATCTCCCCCTAGAGAGGAAAAGGATTCCGTGCAGACTGATTCTTTTTAGCGTGAGCATCACAAAAATGTATTTTGCCTGATTATGCATACTTGCAGGGGTGCTTGGTTTTTCTGGCTTTCTCAACAGAAGGATGGAAGAGTTAGGAGGGAGAGAAGGTGGATATTTATTTGAAAAAAAAAAATCATTTAGCTGTGTGATCCTGGGTGAGTCACTTAACCTCAATTGAAAGAAAGGAAGGAAGGAAGGAAGGAAGGAAGGAAGGAAGGAAGGAAGGAAGGAAGGAAGGAAGGAAGGAAGAAAGAAAGAAAGAAAGAAAGAAAGAAAGAAAGAAAGAAAGAAAGAAAGAAAGAAAGAAAGAAAGAAAGAAAGAAAGAAAGAAAGAAAGAAAGAAAGAAAGAAAGAAAGAAAGAAAGAAAGAAAGAAAGAAAGAAAGAAAGAAAGAAAGAAAGAAAGAAAGAAAGAAAGAAAGAAAGAAAGAAAGAAAGAAAGAAAGAAAGAAAGAAAGAAAGAAAGAAAGAAAGAAAGAAAGAAAGAAAGAAAGAAAGAAAGAAAGAAAGAAAGAAAGAAAGAAAGAAAGAAAGAAAGAAAGAAGGGAAGGAGGGAAGGAGGGAAGGAGGGAAGGAGGGAAGGAGGGAAGGAGGGAAGGAGGGAAGGAGGGAAGGAGGGAAGGAGGGAAGGAGGGAAGGAGGAAGAAATAATAAGCAAGCAAACAAATACACAGATGTAGAGAAAGTTAAAAAACTGATGATATCTGTGAAAGCTGCCTGAAATCCCTCGTGGGTCCCCAATGTCAGGCTTCAGTCATTCTGACAATACCAGGTGTGGAGCCGTGGGTGACCAGCATCCTGCTCCCCGTCAATCACTCAGGCTGTACCTGAGCCAGGGCATTTGAAGGGATTCGTGGGGCCTGTCCTCCTTTGACTTCAAAAACAACCAAAATGACTCCGGCACCAAGTTCAAGTTGAAGCAAGTTTGACTGTGACCAATAGGAGCTCAGAAGCTTCAACCGCAGATCGGGCACAGAAAAGGCACCGAGCCTTTGTTTGCACAAATTGGATTTAAGTGAGGCACCTCTGCACAAAGTCATGGCCTCAGGTCTCTTCCAGAGTCATCCCAGGCCACCGGCAGGACAGAGTCAACATGCCTGGCGATGGCTGGAGACGCCCTTGTGTAACCAATGTCTCCCCGAGCTCTGGGCTCTCCACAGCGCCTGCTCCGGCCGCCTTCATAACTGTTGGAACAAATTGTTCTCTTATTCCACAGGGGGAACCTGAGCCATGGTTATTTTCGGAAAAAGCAGCTCAATGAGCCTGGTGGTTTGATATGATAGAGCAAACTCTGGGGGCGTCCCATGGCTCCCCTGGGGGGGTCTCCATGTCTCCTGAGACAGCAGGGTGGGGTGATGGAGAAGGAGCATAATGGAGAAGTACCAAGGGACTCCTCACCTCCATCGCCTCACCTGGCATTTGCTACATTGAGCTTTACTTCAAAGCAGCGAGGACCTAGCTTTCTGGGCTGGGCGGTGCTCCGGCCAGGGCAAAGGGGGCCTCCATTTCTTCCCAATTATATCACAGTGAAGTCTACCAAGTAACCACCTTTCTCATAGGAGAATGAGTGGGGCCCAATCAATAGATCGTCAGGGTGATTCCTCAAGGCAGACACAGTACAACCCCAGGGAAGCCATCTTCCATCATGGTCTCAGGCCTTGCTTTTCAACTTTGTCAGACTCCTAGGTTGGTGCCTTCTCCACGCAGAGAACCACGGGCCCGGCTGCTCACTCTGACAGGGACCCTACTCCCACACCGCACTCGCCATTACTAAGCTTTCCAGTCAGAAGTGATTAACATGCCCCATAATGAACTATCAGCTCAACTGATCACCCAGCAAGATGGTAAATGAGCATCTTCAATGAGTCATGTGCAGGAAGATGGCACTAGATGTGCCTCTACAAGGGCAGGCCTTCCTTCTTGTTGAAAACATGTCTGGCCTTGGGCAGTCAAAGAATTAGTCACAAAACCCCAAGGAGCCCCCGGGATCATCAATCCCGATGTTCCCCTTGCTCATCGTTACAGAGGCTGTTATAGGACTATCCTCCGGGTAGGCAGCTTGGGAAAGCTGGTAAAAGCCAAGGATGGGTCAGTCTGCCCAGCACCTCCCCAAGCTGCCCACACTGCGCCTCTCACAGCCCACTCACTGCTCGGCCCTTGTATGGGGATCGTGTCCTCCCATCAGTGGAAACTGGCCAGAAAGCACCGGCGATCTCTTGTGGCAATCTCTTTCCAGTCGCCTTTTCTCTGGCTCCTTCCTCCTTAGGCACTTCACAAATACTCCCTGTTGAGTGATCTCTATTTGACATTTGAATTGTTCGCCTTCTCTTCCTCTCATCACTCACTCTCTCTTCCTACCTCCTTTGTTTTGTTTTTGTTTTTGCTGCGTCTTCATGGCCATTGACCCTCCCAGCCCACCCCATCGGTCCTGGATCCTCCTTACTTCCTTTCTGTACTATCTCACGTTGAGATCTCATTGGTTCCCAAGAGTTTAATTATCTCTCCTAGGTAGATGATTGCCAGCTTCCTATAGCCATTCATGGGCTCTCTTCTGACCTGCATCTTCAGCTTGGAAGAATAGGACTGAGTTCCCACAGCCATCTTAAACTCCCCAAGTTTAGATCCATCACATGTTTAATCCATCATTTTCCTCTTAAAATCCATCTTCCTCCTACCTGCCTATTTCCTGCTGAGGAGACCATTGTTCACCATTGTTCACTCCCATTTGTAGCCAACTGGGCATCCCTGGTTTTCTCATTCTTACCCACGCAGCCCGTCCAGTCAGGTCTCTCCCACCCACTCCCTACCTCAGGAGCTTGGAGACACTGACCCCACCTTCCACATGGACTAAATCAGGAGGATATGTAAGAATCACTCTCCTCCAGCTCCAAAGCAATATTTGGAAAACCCAAATGTGCCCTCAATTAACTATATGACTTGGAGGAAGTCCCTGTCTTTTTCTGTGCCTTGGTTTCCCCATCTGTCATATAAGGTGGGATGGACTATGGCAATGAATTAATGGCTCTGTGGGAAGAAATGGGGGAATACAAATATAAAAAGCAAGATAGACCCTGCTCTCAAGGAATATTCTAATGAGAAAGTCCAGACATCTTGGAGAAGTGGCCAGGGAGAAGTATTTCAGTCTGGGAAGTTATTATCTCTATGACTAAAAGGGAGGACCAGTGGAGCAGAATGCTAACTGAAATGTGTGTGTGTGTGTGTGTGTGTGTGTGTGTGTGAGAGAGAGAGAGAGAGAGAGAGAGATTCAGAGAGAGAGACAGAGACAGAGAGAAAAAGAGACAGAGACAGAGACAAAGACAGACAGACAGAGAGACAGATAGAGACAGAGAGAGAGAGGAGACAGAGATAGAGACAGAGAGAGAGACAGAGAGAGAGAGACAGAGACAGAGACAGACAGACAGAGAGAGACAGAGAGACAGAGAGAGAGACAGAGAGAGAGACAGAGAGAGAGACAGAGACAGAGAGACAGAGAGACAGAGACAGAGAGAGAGACAGAGCCAGACAGACAGAGAGACAGAGAGAGACAGAGACAGAGACAGAGACAGAGAGACAGAGACAGAGACAGACAGACAGACAGACAGAGAGAGAGAGAGAGAGAGAGAGAGAGAGAGAGAGAGAGAGAGACAGAGAGACAGAGACAGAGAGACAGACAGATAGAGAGAGAGAGAGAGAGAGAGAGAGAGAGAGAGAGAGAGAGAGAGAGAGAGAGATTAAGTGACCTTTAAGACTTCTTCCAGCTCTATGAATGCAGTAAAAGTTTGGGTTAATTTCCAATAGACTTGTGACGGCGAGAGCCAGAATCTGCACCCAGACAGAGAGGTCTGGGGACCAAAAGTGAAGCACAACGAAGCCTTTCCACCGTTTGCTGCTGCTGTTTGCTTGCTTTTTTTCTTTCTCCTTTTTTCCCTTCGGATCTGATTTTTCTTGTGCAGCATGATCCATGTGGCAGCATGTTTAGAAGAACTGCACCTGGCTAACATATATTGGATTACTTGCCGTCTAGGGGAGGAGGGAGAAAATTTTGGAACATGGGGTTTTGCAACGATGAATGGTAAAAATGGTCTTTGCATGTATTTTGAAAAATGAAAAGCTCTTCGTATTTTTTCCAAAGAGAAAGTTTGGTTAGCACCACCCCTGAGGCTGACTTAACAGGTGCATTTTCCTCCCAGAACTTAGAGAAAACCCTCTGGACCGTCCCTACCCAACACTCCTTGCAAGCTCCAGCAGCATGGAGATATTCACCAGAGATTCACCAAGAAGACGTGCTCGATGTCCTGCAGGATCTCCAGCTCCCGGAACACGTTCCGGACCTCATCCCTCTCCACGCACTGCTGCTTGTTCATGTACTTCATGGCGTACATCTTCTCCGTGTCTCGCTTCTGGACGATGCACACCTAGGGGCACAGAGAGAATGGAGGAAAGAATCCCAGACAAGGCAGTCACAGGAAGAGGGGATCTCTGGGAGCACAGACTCCGGCTCCCCCCCCCCCACCCCATTGAATAGATGGAGGAGGGAACTACAGCCCCAAGAGGGGATCTCCGGCAGCACAGACTCCGGTTTCCCACACACACACACTTCATCAGATAGATAGAAGAGGGAACTATGGCCCCAAGAATGGCGGTGACTGAGGAGGTCAAAGAGCAGGCACGGGGCTGCCCCTGGACTAGCCCCACTGAGCCTCAGCTTTACCCAAGCCAGCCTTGCCCACAGGTGAGAAGGGCCATTCCCTTCCAGCTCTCAAGTAGATCACTACAAGCTTGTCAAAGGGCCTTAGTTACAAAAGACAAAGAAGACCTTCCCATGAAAAACCACTTTAAAAAGCATCTCGGATCTGCTCTGACGTCTCCATAGGAAAAGACAATTCCAATTCACAAAAATTCAGCACGTGTGCAAGCTTTCGGGACAGGCCGGCTGTGCTGTACAGGAAACACTTTAAAAGGGAGAGTCTGTCTGGAGCTAGACGGTCTTTGGAAGTCCGACCTGCTCATTGTACAAATATGGACAGTAAGTCCCGGGAAGATGAGGTGATGTTCAGTCATACAAGTAACGAGCATCATCGGGGTGGGATTTGAACCCAGACCCCTGATTCCAGAGCCTGCGTCCTCTCTCCTGTAGCTTCCCGCATGTGGAGTAGTGGGACACAGGATCCCACATCTGTCAGGCTCGCACCATGTCATCCTCCTGGCTTGTCTTCCCTTTCCTGGGTCTGACAGGACAGGATGGGCAGGATGGGCACATGGATCCAGCCTGCCTAAGGGCCTTGTCCTGGGCTGGCTAGAACGACAGCCTTAGAACTTTCACATCAACACAGACATTGCCTTGTGGGCAAGGGATGGCAGAGGGTATCCCTCCCCGGCGGTGGCATCTCCCAGCCGCCAGCCACCTGTCAGTGCCCAAGGAGGTCTATTTTGTGCTTCTCTGGAGGGATCACGGTAGGGTCTCTAGAGCAAGAAACATCTTAGCCAAGATGGGGGCTTGGGACAGCCCTGCTTCGATATCTAGTTTCCTGTGTCTGGATTTCCCAGGCACTGATTTCATGAGTGCGTAAATTCCGAAATAGGGAACCAGAATGAAGGAAATGATCAAATGCAAAAGCCTAGGGCAATTAAAATAAATATGTTTTATGAACTGTAATTGCATCCATTAAAAACCAAATCATCTGTTTATTCACATTTGTTGAGGAACTCAGGGGCTCCCAAAGGGGGCTGGGAATGATGCTCTTCACTTCCCAGGCTTCATGATTGACAATTCGGGAGCCTCCATGTTTTGGCAGCTGGAGATGGAAGCCTTGAAACTCAGAGGGGATGAGACTGGTAAGAGTTGAGATGCAGGGCTCACCTCCGTGGGGCAGCTCAGACTCGGGGACTCTGGCTCCAGAGAGCCCCCTCTGCAAAGACTTGGCCGAAGCCGGGGACGGCCTCGGAGATGGGAAGGCACGAGATTCACAAAGATAAAGGGCAAAGTGGAGGAATGTCACAATGACTGGGCAATAATGAACTGGACAATAAGGGTGGACTGTGTTCCCAGGGACCTACATCATCAGGGGAAAAAGAGAAGAAGACAATTCTCATAGGATTCTCCTTGCAGCTAGGAAGGAGCCCTCCGGTCTTGGCTCCAACCTTGCTGGCTGTATCACAATGAGAAGTCTCTACAAAGTAGGAAGGAAAGAAGAAAAGCAAGTGTTGGTTTTTAAGGGCCTACTATGTGCTAAGTACTGTTACAAACCCCAAATACAAATATCATTTCTCCACAACAAGCCTGGGAAGTAGGCGCTATTATTATCTTCATTTTACAGATGAAGAAACTGAGGCAGGAGGAGTTCAGGGATTTTCCCAGAGTCAGACAACTAATAGTGTCTTAGGTCCCAGGTGAATCAGGTCCACCTCACATAGGCTCAAAGCACACATTTAGGATTAGGAGAAGAGTCGGGGTGTGTGTGTGTGTGTGTGTGTGTGTGTGTCTGTCTGTCTGTCTGTCTTCCAGATATTTGTACCATTTTTTTTCTCTATGGCATCTAAGTAAGAAAACACATAGAATAAAAAGGCAGAAGTGGAACACGTGTATCAGAGGAGGAAATGATTTTAGAATCCAAAGGGAAACAGGGAGCAAGAACCTTCTTCAGAAATGGGGATTGGGGAGCAAGCGCCCCATTCTCAGGAAGGGAGAGGGAAAGAAGAGCAGGGGAGCAGGGCTGTGCTAGCTCTGGGCCTTGTCTGCTCATTGTGCCTTGCAGAGCTGGTCTTCTCCAGAGCTCCTCCAGCTGCTTCTGATGGAGGTGGTCACCCTATTATTTTTCATGGCAGTCGCTCAACACTTCTGTGCCCAGATCCCATTTGCTCATTAATTTCATGTCGGCATTCGTGCCCTCCCAAGTTGTTCTTCTCTTCTCATAAGACTTCCCAACGCTCCCCCTTCTCTAGGAACGGGAGGCGCTAGCCAGTCAGTCAGTCATACTCTCTCTCTACTGATCAGAGGGTCCCCAGAGGCTTGATCAGGGAATGGCGAGGATTTCTGTCCACCAGCAGGCAGTGTTTCTACATTCTGTTGCACTTAAAAATACCTTAGTATTCTGGGCAAGACACATCAAGCAAGAAGTTCTCCAAGAAAAATTTGTAGCCATGCATGGTAAGAGATTTGCTGGCATCCTGAAGTCAAAGATCAACAGGAAGGATGCATTTAACATGATTGATGCTTTTTACAACTTGTACTCTCCTCATGCACACCTTTGGAGCTTGCACTCCTCATGCACAGCTCCGGAGCTTGCACTCCTCATGCACACCTCTGGAATCTGCACTCCTCATGCACAGCTCTGGAATCTGCACTCCTCATGCACAGCTCTGGAATCTGCACTCCTCATGCACAGCTCTGGAGCTTGCACTCCTCATGCACAGCTCCGGAGCTTGCACTCCTCATGCACACCTCCAGAACTAGCACTCCATTCACACCTCCAGAATTTGCACTTATTATGTACATCTACAGAGCTTGCACTCCTCATGCACACCTCGAGCTTGCACTCCTCATGCACACCTCCAGAGCCTGCACTTCTCATGCACACCTCTGGAACTTGAACTCCTCATGCACACCTCTGGAATCTGCACTCCTCATGCACACCTCTGGAACTTGAACTCCTCATGCACACCTCTGGAATCTGCACTCCTCATGCACACCTCTGGAACTTGAACTCCTCATGCACACCTCTGGAATCTGCACTCCTCATGCACACCTCTGGAACTTGAACTCCTCATGCACACCTCTGGAATCTGCACTCCTCATGCACACCTCGAGCTTGCACTCCTCATGCACACCTCCAGAGCCTGCACTTCTCATGCACACCTCCAGAACTAGCACTCCATGCACACCTCCAGAGCCTGCACTCCTCATGCACAGCTCTGGAATCTGCACTCCTCATGCACACCTCTGGAATCTGCACTCCTCATGCACACCTCTGGAACTTGAACTCCTCATGCACACCTCTGGAATCTGCACTCCTCATGCACACCTCGAGCTTGCACTCCTCATGCACAGCTCCAGAGCTTGCACTCCTCATGCACACCTCTGGAACTCGAACTCCTCATGCACACCTCCAGAGCCTGCACTTCTCATGCACAGCTCTGGAACTTGCACTACTAATGTACACTTCTGGAACGTAAATGTAAATAAAAATGAACTTTGGAACTATTTGAACAAAACCTGTCTCTTGTTCAAGAGCTAACGACAAACAATAATAACAAAATTCTATAATAATGAAACACAGGACCTGTTGACCTAAGGCAGCTACACAAAGATGAAAATTTCCTCATAAAAAAGGAGGAAAAGCACTGGTGGTTGACAGTGCAAATGATAAGCAGGTCAAAGATGGACAGAAATGCCATTCAAATAGATATTATTCAGGGGCAATAACTGGGGACTTTATTTCTCAAGCATGACTGAAAGTGCTTTGCCCCTCGATGGATCCCATGAAATAGCTAAGATCCAAGGAATCAAAGAATCCTCTATGGGCAACATCCAAATTAACTAAGGGAAAAGAATTGTGAGAAAGGGGTGTCCAAAAATGACTAAGTTGCATGGATTTGTTTGTAGAGGGAGAAGGGGAGAATAGGGATTTAGTTTATGAAAAATAGCAGATTCTTCGTGCATAACCCTAGCTAGCAGGTGATCCCTGCTAGGTACTTATTGTTGTTCAGTAGTTTAGTCGAATTTAACTCTTTGTGACCCCATTTGGGGTTTTCTTGGCAAAGATCCTGGAACTGTTTCCTTCTCCTTTTTCCTTAACATTCATTTCACAGAGGAGGAACTGAAGCAATTCAGGACTATATCATTGTCTGCTGAAATACAGGAGAGGCCAGATTTAATCAATGATTATGAAAGGAAATAAAAGAAACTGTATATTCTATCACCTCAAGTTGGGAAAATTTAGCACCTACTTAATAGCTGGCAAGAGCCGCTAGGTGGTGCCATAGTGCATGGAGCACCAGGCCAGGAATCGGGCTGACTCATCTTCCTGAGTGGGAATCGACCTTCTGACACTTCCTGGCTGCGAGATTTGGGGCAAATCACTTAACCCTGTTTGCTTCACTTTCCTCATCTATAAAATGAGCTGCAGAAGGAAATGGCAAACACTCCACTCTCTTTGCCAAGGGGAAAAAAAAACAAGCAACAAACCAAATGGGGCAGAGCGGAACACAACCGAACAACAACAACTACCTAGCAAGAGATGACATGGTAGCTATGGCAATGCACAGGAGTCTATTTTCCATAAACTAAGATGACAAATCTCTATTCTACAAATGCAAGCTTCAAAATAATTTTGAAAATCCAAAAATAAATTGTAATAAACTAGATCATTAACACTCACAAAATCATTGCCCACGATTGCCTTCACCATAACGCTGATCCATGAAAATGCAGAAGCAATATTTGTAATGGTTCACCACACTAATCACTCATAATCTCTAAGCTACAAAGATAAAAAAATTCAAAATATAGAAACTGAGCAAAAGAAAATGTCAGAATAGGATCCAGTCTCCACCCTCCCCATTATCTTCTGTCCCGCTGGCATTGTGCCAGAGTGTGCCAGCAAGTCTACAAGAAGCTCACGTTGCAGAGCTATTATTCAATTAGAAAATGCAGTGATTCGCCTGTAAAATAGTAGGCAGGATATTCCATAAAAGAACAGTAGAAAGCTGTGACCCAGAATGGTTCTACCTGAACTACACTTTAAAAAACAAACAAACAAACAAACAAAAACATATATATATATATATATATATATATATATATATATATATATATATCAGAGGCAGCTAGGGGGCACAGTGGATAGAGACCAGCCCTGAAGTCAGGAGGACCTGAGTTCAAATATATATATATATATGTGTGTGTGTGTGTGTGTGTGTGTGTGTATTGTATATATATACACATATATAGCAAAAGGGGGACATAACTGGCATTTATAATAATACAACAACAATAATAAAGACAACACAAGCTCTCTGCTAATAAGTTTACAGGTGAATAAGTCCCCATAATAGTGAGGATTTCTATGTTGTGAATTAAGGTTTGCTATGTGCATCCCAAATATTATTTCATTTTATCCTCACAACATTCTTAGAAGGTGAGTATTATTATTATCCTCATTTTATGGAATAAAGAACTAAGGCAGAGAGAAGTTAAGTGATTTGCCCAGGACCACACAGCTAGTGTCTGTGATCAGATTTGAACTTGTATTCCTTATTCCAGGAAGTGCTCACCTACTCTAACCCCTGTGCCACCTGGCTGTCTCAAAGACATACTAAGAAAAGAAAAAAAAAAGCCATAAATCAAATAAGACATACTTAAAAGTGCCCAGAGTCAAGTGTGGAAATATATGTGATGTGCCTAAATAGATAGATAGCTGTATGATGGATAATTGATAGGTAGGTAAATATATAAATATAGATGATAGAGGGATGGATAGATAGACAGACAGACAGACAGACAGACAGACAGACAGACAGACAGATAGATAGATAGATAGATAGATAGATAGATAGATAGATAGAAAGATAGATAGATAGAGTGAACTCACACAGAGTACTCTAAGAATTGAAGAATCTGAAAAATTACTTCCACATGGGGGAAAGGGACAGGGCTCATGAAAAAGTGGTATTGGAAGCAGAGTCAAGATGGCAGAGAAAAGGCAGGAAGTTGCCTGAAATTTCTTTAATTTCCCTTGAAACAACTTTAAATCAAGCCTCAAAATGAATTTGTGATAGAACCTACCAGAGAAAATGGTGAGATAATTACCAGCCCAAGATATATAGGCTTTCTCGAAATAGAAATTTATTGCTTTATATTTTAATCCCCTCTTATGTCTTACTATGGACATTGTAATTTTTTCTCTTTCCATTTTCTATTTAAGTTTTAAATTAAATAATTAGTTTAAAAAGCAGAATTGAACAAATGGAAAAGGAGACAAAAAATAACTAAAGAAAACAATTGAATTAGGCAAGTGGAAGCTAATAATTTTATGAGACATCAGCTGAAATAAAAAAATGCAGGGATATCAGTCATTTTCTTAGACAAAACAAAAGGGAAAAAGAGATCTAATTAAAAGAGACAAGGAAGGAAATTGTATCTTGCTAAAGGGTACCATAGGCAATGAAGTAATATCAATACATCAAATAGTATAGCATCCAAACTTCTTTTTTGAATAATAGTTTTTTTATTTTCAAAATACAAGCAAAGATAGTTTTCAACGTTCACCCTTGCTAACTAAACCTTGTGTTCCAAATTTTTCTCCCTTCTTTTCCATATCCCCTCCCCTAGATAGCAATTAGTCCAATATATGTTAAATATGTGCAATTCTTCTCTATTTTTCATGATGCACAAGAAAAATCAAAAAAGAAAAATGAGATAATTTTGATTATATTAAACTAGAAAGAGTTTGCACAAATAAAACCAATGCAAGCAATAGTATAAGGAAATCTGAGAATCGATTTTTATAAGTGTCTCATTTCTCAAATATATTCAGAACTGACAAATTAATAAGAATAAAAATGGTCAAATGATATGAACAAGCAGTTTTCAAATGAAGAAATTAAAACTATCTATAGTCATAAGAAAAAATGCTCTCCATCACTTTTGATTGGAGAAATGCAAATTAAAACAATTTTGAGCCACCAACCCATACCTATCAGATTGGCTAATACAACAGAAAAGAAAAGTGAGAGAGGATGTGGGAAAACTGGAACACGAATGCACTATCGGTAGAGTTGCAAACTGATACAGCCATTCTTGCAAATAATTTGGAATTATGTCCAAAGGACAATAAAATTGCAAACTCTTTGATCCAATAATATTGCTGCTAGGTCTGTATACTAAAGAAATCATATAAAAGGGGGAAAGAACTTACATGTACAAAAATATTTATAGCAGCCCTTTTTATGGTGGCAAAGAATTGAAAATTGAGAGGATGCCCATCAAATGGTAAATAGCTAAACAAGTTGTGGTGTGTGAATGTAACAGAATAATATTGTGCTATAAGAACTGATGAGTAGGCAGATTTCAGAAAAAAACTGGAAAAACTTACATTGATGAAAAGTAAAGTAAGCAAAACTAGGAGAAAATTATACACAATAACAGCAACATTGAAGGATGATTAAGTATGATTGACTCAGCTCTTCACATCCAAAGAAGAAACTGATGGAGTCTGAACGCAGATAGAAGCATGCTATTTTCACTTTATTTTGTGTGTGGGTTTTTTCCTTTTGTTCTGTTTCTTCTTTCATCATCTTACTAATGTGGAAATATATGATTGCATGCATATATATATAAAATCTAAACCAAATTTCTTACCATCTTAGGGAGGGGGTAAATTAGGGAGAGAGAAAAAAATGGTATTCAAAATTTCATTTTAAAAATCCTAAAAAATGAAAGTAAAAGAGGGAAAAGGATCAACATGTGCAAAAAAATGTTTGCAGCAGCCCTTTTTGTAGCAGCAAGAAACTAGAAATTGAGTGGATGCCCCCATCAGTTGGGGAATGACTGAATAAGCTATGGAAAATGAATATAATGGAATATTACTGTTCTATAAGAAATGATGAACAAGTTGATTTCATAAAAGCCTAGAAATATTAACATGAACTGAAGTGAACAGAACCAAGAGAACATTGTACATGGCAACAACAAGATTATGTGATGATCAGCTGTGATGGACTTGGCTCTATTCAACAATGAGGTGATTCAAGCCGATTCCAATGAATTTGGGATAGAAAGAGTCATCCACATTGAGATAGAAAGCTATGGAGATTGAATGTGGATCAAAGTATAGTATTTTCATCTTTCATTGTTGTTTGCTTGTTTTTTTTTTCTTTTCTGTGTTTTTTCCCTTTTGATCTGATTTTCTTGTGCAGCATGACAAATATGGAAATATGTTTAAAAGAACTGCAAATGGTTAATCTACATTGCATTGCTTGCTATCTAAAGGAGTGAGGTGAAGAGGGAGAGGATAAAAATTTTCAGAACAAGGTTTTGCAAAGGTGAATGTTGAAAGCTATATTTAGTATATTGGGAAAAATAAAATATGATTTAAAAATTTAAAGAAATTTAAAAAAAAGAAAGTGGCTTTGGAGACACACCCTGAAAAATGGGTAGGAATTTAAAAGGTAAAGATAGCTGGAGCAGAAATATCCAGGTAGGGGATATCCCATCCAGGGAAAGGTAAGTGGTCTGGTTTGGTAAAAGTTCAGAGGGAAATCTGGGCAAAGAGGAGGTACCAGAGGATTCTCATGCTTTTCCCTGACTGAGATAATTGATTCGTCAGTGGTAACAAAGCCAGAGCATTTCTAGCAGGCAGGATTCACTAATCCACTAGGCTAAATTCTCTAATAGCTTAAGTAACCAAAACAACTCTGAGGTATAAATAAAGCATCCCAATAATAGAAACCCCTACTTCTTATCATATTGTTAGCTCTGGGAGCAGCCACCCCAAATGTTCGTAGGGACTATTTGTGTCTGATCTGTGGGAGAGCATCCCAAGCTCACATTGGTTCAATCAGCCACAGTCACATATTGTAACTCGACTCAAACACGGTGATGTCATTTTTGGGTCTCTTCTAGAACAAAGGACAACCATCAACCAACCACAAACCATGGGGGTTAAATTCACTGTTGGTTTTATCTGGGGTTTGGCCAAATGCCCAAAATTCTTAGCATCACCTGTAGTAATAAGTGAGCCCCAGAGTAAAGGGGGGAAAACAAATAAGTCAAAACATGATGAGTCAGTTCAAAGACAACACACAACACACACACACACACACACACACACACGAAACTGTGAAGGAAGAAAAATTGGTAAAGATGACATTAGATGGGAATAATCAATGCTGGTGGGGTGGAAAGATAGGGACTAATGCATTGTTGCGTGGAAAAAATGAATTGGTACAACCTTTCTGGTATGCAATTTGTATACAAATACAATGACTAGACTTTCTGCCTTTTATTTTTACAAGTTCTATTGTTGGGAATTTAATAAGACATGAAAAAACAGAATTAGTGGTGACGTTAGAAATATGCTAAGATAAAAAGAATTCAGGCATATATAAAGTTAGTTTGTTTATAGTTCTTGCAAGAAATGAGTGACCCATGGATCTGCACTTGCATACATAAGAATGGACTTCTTGGACTTCTTGCCAAGAGATCGTTGTGTACTTCAACAACAATACTATATGGGATGATCAATTCTGATGGACGTGGCCTCTCCAACAGTGAGACAAACCAAATCAGTTCCAATAGAGCAGGAATGAACTGAACCAGTTACGCCCAGTGAAAGAACTCTGGGAGATGACTATGAACCGCTACATAGAAATCCCAATCCCTCTGTTTTTGTTCACCTGCATTTTTTATTCCTTTCACAGGCTAATTGTCCACTGTTTCCAAGTCCAACTCTTCTTGAGCAGCAAAACAACTGTTTGGACATGTATACATATATTGTATTTAACTTATACTTTAACATATGTAACATGTATTGGTCAACCTGCCATGGGGGGGGTGGAGAAGAAGAGGAAAAAAATAGAACAAAAGGTTTAGCAATTGCCAATGCTGTAAAATTACCCATTCATATATCTGGTAAATAAAAACTATAAAAATAAAAAAAAAGAATGGACTTCTTGGACTTCTTGGTCCTCCCATTGTACATTCCTCCTTTAGATGTACCCCCTTCCTCATCATATAACCCAAAAATGATGGAAAACTTCCCTTTTGGGGAGGAGAAGTTAATATTAATTAACTTATTAAATATGCACACTTAAAACTTGCGATTCCTTTTCACCCACTTATTGTTTTGAAGTGATTTTTAGCAGTTTATCAGTTCAGTGGATCAATATCTTGTTTTATACGCTAACTTGGTCAGCTGGTGTCTTTGTCTCTATGTGGAAATACAACTCTATATGTTGCTTACACTTCCATATACATCAAACTATTTATTGCAGAACTTTTAGTCACGTAGAAGAACAAGAAATAAAGTAGATGCTCATCAACAGGGGAATGGCTAAGCAAACTGTGTTCCATCAATAGAATAGAAGTTGAATAAAGAAACAATGAACAAATGCTAAGAAACCAAAAATTCCTACCAAATAGAATGAGCCGAGGTGGCTGTGGTTTCAGTAATGTTTGACTCTGGGCCTCCATGTGAGGTTTTCTTGGCAAAGCCACTGGAGCGGTTGGCCATTTCCTTCTCCAGGTCATTTTACAGATGAGGAAACTGAAGTGAACAGGATGAACTTGTTGAAGTTCAGAAGGGACTCCAAAAGGTTGGGGTCACAGACCAGGGTCGCAAGGGGTTTCAAAAGAGTCTGCAGCTTGAATCTATCTTCAAGACAGGGGTAAAGTTTGTTATAATTGTAATACCAGTTGAAGCCGGCTAATTTCCAAAAGAGTTTAGCAAAGAACCAAGAGAAAGGAGATAGATTTGTAGGACAGAGTTAGATCAAGCTTCATGTTACTTATTTGCTCATTTTATGGCTTCCAGGTAGGGTTGAGGGGTGGTTTATTCACTATTGTCTCAGGAACTTGGCTATCACTGACCAACAGTCAGTAAGGTTTGTAGGGCTATTGTAAGGTCAGAAGGCTTTAGAATCATTGACAGGTTGTTAAATAGAAGCACTCTAAAGTCAGGGGACCTTACAGTTATTGCTATATTTCCCCTAGAAGCTATACCCTCTAAAAGTGACTTGTCCAGGGTCTCACATCTAGGAAGTGTCTGAGTCAAGATCTAAACTTGTCTTCCTGATTCCAGACCCAGCACTCTATCTGTTGAACCTTCTCGCTGCCCCTGAAGAGGTAGGGAAACAGAGACAACCATGGCTGGAATGAGGAAACTTCAGACAACAATGACTTCAAGCAATCAAAGTGAAGGCTCCCAAATCAGAGAGAGGAAGGAGAAACTGGGGAAACACGCCTGTCCTTGCTCCTTTGCAGAGGCGCAAGCAGGGTCAGCGGATGACTCTGGGGGAGAGAGGGAGGCTGCCAACTCTGCCCAGCTTTGCCCCGCTCGTATCCAATTCACATTCAAGTCAAGACTTATCTTCATGATGCCATTGGGCACAAGGAAGGACCAACAACCGCTTCGAGGGTTCTGCATAAAATCTGCCCGCGGAAAGACTTGCAGGGCAGCTATTCTGAATGAAACTTTGTCGCACACGTTTCTGAGATGTGTCTCACTACGATTATGGTGGCTTAAGATTAACTCAGTCCTCCCATGGAGGCTGCATTTATGGGAAGAAGCTGATGGGGTGAATAAGACTGCAACAAAAAGCCCCAAGTCCTGTGTAGCTACTCGGGTCCTGACAGAAGGGAACATTAACAGAAGAGAGCTTTTGTCGGATTTAAGTGAGATTTAAATGGACCTTTTTGCAATGAGCCCTCCTTGAATTCCCACAGCTACTCCCTGAGGCAAGCAGGGGGGCATTAACAGGATTATTTTGTCCATAAGTGGGCCTTGTTGAGGCGAACAAAATTATCATGAAGCCATAGTCACTATATCTCATCAGAGGGTCAAATTATGGATGTCGAGCAATCTTTTCTTCTTTAAAAAAACCGAAGGGTCTATTTTTGTCCACCTACATTTTGGATTTCCTTCACAGGCTAATGGTACACTGTTTCAAAGTCCGATTCTTTTTATACAGCAAAATAACTGTTTGGACATGTATACATATATTGTATTTAACATATACTTTAACATATGTAACATGTATTGGTCAACCTGCCATCTGGGAGAAGAGGGTAGGGGGAAGGAGGGGAAAAGTTGGAACAAAAGACCTGGCAATTGTCAATGCTGAAAAATTACCTATGCATATATCTTGTAAATAATTTATTAAATTAAAAAATTAAAAATTAAATTAAAATTTAAAAAAAGAACCTAGGGGTACTCCACTTCTTTTTGGGGGGAACTTAGTCTGCCAGTCAATGACTTAATTCTCCACTGACTCCTTTTTAGGATGAGCCCATTTACTGTTACAATTGGATTCATTAGGAACTCCCCTTATGGCAGCAAGTTCCCTAGGTAGTTTGTCTGCCCTATGGCACCTTTCCCTGTGTTATGGTGTCTTCACCCTTGTTAGTGACAAATTCTGCTAAGGAACTTAGACAACGTCTTTCCCCTTATTAATCACTAAACCTTTTTTTTTTGGAACTCAGACCACCAGTCAATAGCATAATAATAAAATCTTTGCCTCTTGATTTGTAGATGGTCTAAGCCTCCAAATTCTTTTGAGACATCAACCCATAAGTCCAATATATACTTTGGGTTCAACCCCACTCCCCAGTATTTGGTGTCCCATACTGGGAAAGTACTAGAACCCCAATATATTTTAGCTTCTGCCCCTTTATGCCCCATCAAAGTGAACCAAATTGTTAGGAGAATGTTTATATACATTTATATTTACATGTTACCTGAGAGGAGTAGTCACTGCTCTCTGGAGATCCAACCTGCCAATTTGGGCAGAGTTGGGGAATGGTGTTGTTTCTCCTTCTTTTCTTCTTCACTAGTTTTTTTTTTTTCAAAAACCTGGGACAATTTACTTTTTTGTCCCACTTGGTATGTAATTTTTCCCTGAAATATAGCTCTGAAAAAGCATACACAGGTTTTCAAAAGTCCTTTGTGTTTGAAATAGAGATCCTTGACTTAACCTTAAAACTCAAATCACTCTGGTTTTCAATGAATGACAAATAATAGCCCGACCCAAGTTTCTTAAGATTCACTATTTAGGTTTTGATGGCTTAGAATGAGTGTAAATAATCATTGCTTTCTGTCCTGGCCAGAAACTTTGAGACTGCTGTCTTTGTGATGGTAGATTGAGCCATCTTCTCTCTCCATCTTACCAGCCAACTGGGACCCGGGAAAGACCTTAAGTTATAAAGACCTTGTGCATCCTGGGCCATTGCCAGTTGTCTTGACCTTTTCTTGCCACTGGGCTTCAGTGACTCTGGAGAAGAGAAAGAAGCTGATAATTGTGGCTCTGTCCCTCTCAAATACAATTCACATGTGAGTCAAGATGTCCCCCTGTGACCCTCATGATGTCATTGGTACTCTTGGAGAGAGAAGGCAGATAGCAAGAATAATAACAAGGGCGGAGTCACTGGACTTCCATTATTCTGGGGTATTTTGCTAAACATTTTATTCTTTGTTACAGAAATGGTTCTGGGAGGAGGAAGAGCAATTATGAGTGAGCTGAAAAAAAGGGATCTCAGCAAATTTTAAGTGAAAAAAAGGAAAAAGAAGCGGCATTCTCTGGAGATGCCATTGCTTCTCTGCCATCCAATACAAACACTTCTTGGCTGCTAAAGGGAAGTTTCCCAAATCAAAACTTTCTGTCAATGAAAGCCGAGATGAGGGCACAGATGGCCCAAAGCGTGTCTTTATGTGGCTGACACCCAACATTTGGGGATTAGATCCTCATGTGCTGCTGTCTCCTGTAGACTTTGGACAGCTCTAGTACCAGAAGAGACCACTCCAGCCCTGGAGAACGGGCTTATCTGGCTTTTAAAAATGTGCATTTGCATAAAACCCAGTTGAAAAATCCCTTTCACTGCTGCCTCAGCATCTTTCTACATGTTGTTCCTTGGGCAGTAGCTTAGCCTGCTTTCCCTTAATCCTACTGATGTGTTAAAGAAGCCTGCTGGACTTGGGAGGGGAGAAGAAAAGAGAAGTTATAGATTTCTCCTGAGTCCTGCCTTTAAAAAGTATCCTGGTGCCTGGATCTCTGAACACGGGTCACGGCCTTCCCCTTGATCTGTTCTCACCTCCCTTTGCTTCACTTTATTTTTTTTTGGGGGGGATCAGCAATTTCATTCAACAAGCACAGATTAAACACCTTCTGAGTACAGAGCCCTGTGCTAGGTGTTGAGAAAGATACAAATTTTAAACAACTTTGTTATCAGTGTTCCTGAATTTATGAAATTCAGAGATTAGTAGGTGGATCTGATATAAACAGAGATAACTGTAAGATGTATATATGCATGAGGTATTTATAAAACAAATTGCCACATGAATAAAAGGCTAGGCACCTACCAACCTTGCCCCATCCATCAAATTTATGTTGCTTCAACATAGATTTAATCTTTTTTTTAGTGTTTTTTAATTAATTTTTATAATTATAACATTTTCTTTGATAGTACATATGCATAGGTAATTTTTTTTTACAACATTATCCCTTGTACTCCCTTCTGTTCTGAAATTTTCCCCTTCTTCCCTCCACCCCCTCCCCTAGATGGCAGGCATTCCCATACATATTAAATATCTTGTAGTATATCCTAGGTACAATATATATGTGCAAAACCGAATTTTGTTGTTGTTGTTGCAAAGGAAGGATTGTGTTCAGAAGGTAAAAATAATCTGGGAAGAAAAACAAAACAAAACAAAAAAACCAATGCTCACAGTTCACACTCATTTCCCAGTGTTCCTTCTCTGGATGTAGCTGATTCTGTCCATCATTGATCCATTGGAACTGAATTAGCTCTTCTCTATGTTGAAGATTTCCACTTCCATCAGAATACATCTTCATACAGTATCATTGTTGAAGTGTATAATGATCTCCTGCTTCTGCTCATTTCACTCAGCATCAGTTGATGTAAGTCTCTCCAGGCCTCTCTGTATTCCTCCTGCTGGTCATTTCTTACAGAACAATAATATTCCATAACCTTCCTATACCATAATTTACCCAACCATTCTCCAACTGATGGACATCCATTCATCTTCCAGTTTCTGGCTACTACAAAAAGGGCTGCCACAAACATTTTGGCACATACAGGTCCCTTTCCCTTCTTTAGTATTTCCTTGGGATATAAGCCCAGTAGTAGCACTGCTGGGTCAAAGGGTATGCACATTTTGATAACTTTTTGACAGCCCCATGTCTTTCAAAACTGGAGCATTCTGGGAGTTCTCCAGCCACAAGTCTCTCTCCAATGCGGTCCACTCTCCACTTTGGATCAAAATGATTTTCCTAAAGCACAGATCTGAACCTGTCACCTCCTTCTACTCAACACACCCCAGCGGCTCTTTATCATCTCTAGAATCAAATAGAAAAGCATTCAAAGCCTTTCCCAAATTGCATCCTCCTTTTCCAGGCTTCTTATGCCCTATCTCCTCCCTGTACTTTCATGCTGTTGGTCTTGAAGCAGGACACTCAATCTCTAGACTCTGGACATTTGCACAGATTATCCCCCATGCCTGGAATGCTGTCCCTCTTTCTCCCCATCATTTGGCTTCCCTGGCTTCCTTCAAGCCCCAGCCACAATTCCACCTTCTACAGGATCACTCAATTCCACTGCCTTCCCTCTGTCCCTTCTGTCTCTTTGCACTTCATTGTTTGCCTATTGTCTCCCCTTTGGACATTAGCTCCTTGAATGCAGATTTTTTTCTCTTTCTCTGTATCCTCACTGTTTAGTCCAGTATGTGGCACATGGTATGTGTTTAATGAATGTTTCTCAAATGTCTGACCTGTCAGGATGATTTAGTGGTTAGCCTCCTAGTGGAAAGAAATGTCAGTAAACTATACAAGCTGGGGGGAAAGTTGAGCAAAGTTTTTATAATAAATGGTCTGTTTGGGCATAAACTTTTTAAGAAACAGTGTAAATGATAAGGATAGTTGATTTTAAGTGTGTGATGGAACAGAATCCTGGGGGAAAGAGAGATGTTTAATCCTTAGCCAGAGAGAACCGTGATGAACTGGAGAACAGCTAGGAAGCCAACAGGGCATTTGTTGGAATCCAGTATTCTACAACTTAATAATGACAGATCTGAGATACGACTTTGGGGTTTCAAAAATCCATTTCACAAGGAGCCATGGAGGTGGAGTGGCTAGCTAGCAATTCATTTGAAAAAAGAGTGGGCAGTTCTAGTGGCCTAAAAATTTCAGAATCAATGGTGTGATGGTACAGACAGTCGTCTAAAAATTAGATCTTGAGCTGCAGCATTAGGTAGACCCCAGAAGATGGAACAGGACATGATCTTGAGGTACCATCTTGCCCATCCTCCTCATTTTTCAGATGAGAAAATGAGGTAAGGTTATTAGGTTCTGGATGTTTAACATAGAAAAGAAATTCACAGGAATGAGACAGCTGTCTTTGGGTATTTGAAAGGATGTCAGATTGAATCAACAGCCTGATTCTACTATGGTCCTAGAAAGGAGAAGTAAGAGTGAGGGCTAAGTAAGGTTAAGGAGACTTCAGGCCAGGAAAATTTTCCTAAAGATTAGAGCTGTCTAAAAATGGAGTGAGCCACCTTTGGAAAGAGTGGGCACTTCTTCCCTGGAGGTCTTCAAGCAAAGGTGGAGTGGCCATTTATCAGATGTGTTTTTGAGGGAGTACAGATTGGGCTGGATGGCCTTGTGATTATTTCCAATTCAGGTGCTGTAATTCTCTTATATATCTTTTTAAATTTTCTCTGAGTTAGCTATTAGGAAAACAGAATCTAGTCAAATAATTGCCACAAAAGAGCTAAGGATTGATAATCAGCTTCATTGTAGTCACTAATTTAAGGAATTATTCCCATCACTGGGATTTCGAATATCTATAACAGTGGGGAAGGGGGAAATAATTAGGGACAAAATAATATTTCTGGGTAATTTCCAATGTATCCTGTCTGTGGCTTCTATGTACATAATGATCTGCATGTTGTCTCCCCCATCACAAGGTGAGCTCCTTAAGGGCAGGAACTGCCTTTGGTCCTTTTTTATATCTCCAACATTTAGCACAGTACCTGGCACAGAGCCGGGGCTTAATAAATGTTTATTGGCTGACTGGTGGGTAGACTGACCGATAACTGTCAGTGAATGGAAGGATAGCATCTGTACAGAGAGACAGATCAGGTAGATTGTCTTAGAATGTCAAGCTGGAACGGACCTTTGAGATCACCTAATTTCCCCCTTTCCTTTTTATAAAGGGGAAACATAAGCTGTGAAGTGATTTGCTAAAGGTTGAGGAGTAAGGTTTGCAGGAAAAGGGAAGGAAACGCTCTTTCTTAACTTGTTTTCCTAATTGGAGCATCTCATCTATCCAGCCAGCTTCTGCTGCTGGATTTCATGATAGGTGTTTAATTTTTTTCTGACAAAATCATCATTTGGATTGAAAAACAGTTATCTCAGGCAGCAAGCCAGCTATTTGATGGGTGGACCGGATTGCTCCTCCTAACCCTTCCCGAAGAAGACCTCTAATTAGTGCTTGTCTCCCTCTCAATATATTTAGAATTACAATCAGATAATTGCACATCAACTGATGAACTGAGCAAACCCTGCTCAGAACACCGAGTCCTTCCCTAGCTTGTTTGTCTTTTAGCAGAAATGTTTCCATCTCTTGTCAGGCTCACTTTCTCTGGGACTGTGAGTTTAAAGATGAGCCAGTCCTGAGCCTTGTGTCGAGGAGTGGATCTATCTCCACCTGGAGACCACAGAGCTTCTAATGGAGGGTCTTGGTGAAAATTAAGGCACAGAGAGGGGAACCACTTGTACGGGGTCACACACTGACTGGTGAAGTCGTGGTTTCAATCCAGATGCAAAAGTCAGAGCTCGCTAACCCTCCTCACACCCCTTGCCTCCACTGGACTCACAGGACATCAGAAGGCCCCAAGGCTACCGGAGCAAGCTGGGCTAAACTGGGGAACGAGAAGGAAAAACAAGATGGAACCTTTTCCCTTGCTCTCTTGGGAGCCAGAAGCCTGGAAGTTGCAGCAGCTGAATGGTAATGAGGCTATTACTACTGAAATTAGCTCATTATCATTCATTTTTGCAGCTGCTGATGGCTTCTGAGCCACAAGCAGAATTTCAATGACTAAATCTTCAACAAGATGATGTGGGAGATAAAGAGAGGCGCCTGGGGACTGAAGTGTACCCACTTTCCTCCGGAGATGACTCTTGGGGACTAAAGACTTTAGACTCCATGTGCAGGGAGGAAAAGAACTTTCATCCCACCAGAAAATAGCTGTTTCTTCTGTCTTGTGGAAAAGTCACCAACCCCCCAAAGTCCTTAATCAAACATTTCCAATTGAGTCCAATGTTCTCCTGCTTGCATCAGTTTGTGTAAGTTTTTCCAAGTTTTTTCTGAAATCATCCTCCTTGTCATTTCTTTTTTCTTTTTCTTTTTTTTCTAAAGCAATTGGAGTTAAGTGACTTGCCCAGAGTCACACAGCTACGAAGTGGTAAGTGTCTGAAGCCAGATGCTTGTCGTTGGTTACCATACAATAGTATTCCATCTCAGTCACATACCCGGCTTGTTCAGTCCTTCCCAGGTGAGGAAGCCCCTCAATTTCCATTCTTAGCCACTACAGAAAGAGCTGCTAGGAATATTTTTGTACAAATTGATTCTTTTAAAGAGTTGATTTATAACACGCTCTGTCTGCATTCACCACGACTGGGAAGAGCTCTTTGGCTCAGGTGGGTACAGTCATTGCAGAGTCTCTGACCAAATGAACAACAAAGAAGGCATGAACGCCCAGGATTCTAAGCCCAACCACTTCTATATGTCTTGAGGCCATCTAGAGTCTTCCCTTATGCTCAGGCTATTCCTTATTCCAACTCCAATCCAAAAGGACAAGGAGTTAAGAGACCACGGTTCCCATCCTGGCTGCACAACTGACTGTGTGCTAAGACTGCGGCTTTCTCTGAGCCCCCTTCCTGCTTCTGTCAAAACAGAGAGAAGGGAACTGAGGTTGATATCAGGAGAAATCTGGGTTTGAACTCCAATTCTGACACTTGCTAGCTGTGCATCCCTGGGAAAGGAACAATCTCTGTCACTTCTTTACTCATCTGTGAAATGAGGGGAAGGATGAGCTGGTCTCTCTGGCCCCTTCTAGCTCTAAAGTGATGATCCCATGATCTTAAATTCATGGTTAGGTGATTCTGGCCAAATTAGTAATCCTCTCCTCCCAAAATGCAATATGCGGATCCCCAGAGGGCCTCGTCCTCAGACTTTCCTGAAACTATGAGATCAGTCATCCAAAGGGCCCTGGAATCATGGAAAGGCTAGGCCCATGGCAGCTCCTCTTCTTCCGAATCATTCTCCAACTGGGAATCCCTGAACCTGCCCCCCCCTGTTCTTCTGGCTCCTGTTCTGACTCATTCCGGGTGGGTGGGCTGTGCCAGGGTCCTAGAGTCACCAAAATGAGCAATCAGGATTGATTGTGTGAACCTGAAGGAGATGACAGAGAAATAGGGGCCTGGGAGAGCTGCATGGCAGGGTGGGGGGAAGAGAGAGAGAAAAAAAGAGACAGAGAGAGATGGAGAGAGAGACAGAGAAAGATACAGAAAGACACAGAAATAAAGAGAGACAGAGAGAGACACAGACAGAGACAGAGAGACAGACAGAGAGACAGATACAGAGACAGAGAGAGCTCCCTTCTGTTCCAAAGGATACAAAGTGAGAGCAGAGCCTTTGATGCAGAAAACTCCCCAGTAGTTTTTTTTTAATTGTGGGTATTTAATACATGACAAGGGGAAATAGGTGGCCAGGAAATAGGATGAGAAGAAGATGAATCAGAGACTAATTGTGAAGAGTTCTCAGAAAACCTCACAGTTGCATAAAAATGGGGTTGAACCCAGAAGGGGGTAGGATAAGGTTGGAATATTTTCTGCAAGGACACACAGAAAAATCAGCACAGTGATTGAAAGGGACAGATAATAGCAGACTGAGGAGAAGGAATAAACAAACACTGAAAGCAAAGAGCAATCTCAGTAGTTCACAACAAAAAAAGATGAAGCCAAATCCCCTGGGGAAAGTAAAGGTATCTCATCAAATTTGGCAAGGCAATCAAAGAACTCTATGGAAGGAGCAAAGATATAAGGATGGATATCAGAACTCTTTAGGAAGAAATCTGCAAGTCTAAGTAGGGCTCACACAGACATTCTCCTTGACAGCACCTTTTCTGGAGGAAAAAGAGAGAGAGAGAGAGAGAATGACAGAAATGGAAGGGGAAAATGTGGAGGGAAACACGACACCCAAGGAGATTAGGAGAATGGAAGAGTTCATAAGTGTGCTATAAAACCAGACTGATAAGAAGATGGGATGCAAAGAGATCATCTAAGGACTCTGGGATTTTTCTGTGAGCTAATTGGAGCTATTGGCTCATAGTTAAAGAGGAGCATAATGGTTGCATCTTGAAAGCTATAGATTTAATACCCTCTCCACCCATGAACTCAAGGTAGTGGCCACCCTCTGGGTATTATTATGCCAAAGCAAATGCAAGTTGGGGGGAGATAAAGAGAGACTAAAATACACCATGTAAACCATGCATTAGACACACACATACACACACACACGCCAGTATTCTCAAGAGCTGGTCCCTGTAAATATGTGGTAAGAAAATAGATAGATAGATAAATACACATATATACATACATACACATATAAGGTACATATGTATATATATGTATGTGAATACATACACATGTACCATTTTCAAAAGAAGGAAGGATTGTAAACTAGAGATGGCTACATGAAAACATACTCCCACTAACCTGTGATAAATGAAATATGGAGTAAAATATCTCAAAAAGTTTATCCTACAACATGTAAATTGGCAAAGATGGGAGTTTGTATTTAATAAGCAGCAGACATATTGTTGCTTTGGTGCATTGTCACTGATAGAGGTCCCCGGTTCTTACTTGTGGTCCGTTAGTGAATCCATGCTGAAAAATAATATCTGCCCATTATAAACATTGGTAAAGCTATGCAGAAACGACATACATTTGGATTTGGGTAGAGATTTCCCCTCCTCAACAGAATGTAGCACTATGAGGGAAGGAAGTAATTGATTGTTTTTTAGCTTTATAACCTAGAACTTACCTCCGCTTCTGGAGTAGAAGCAGGTTCCTGACTCTCCTCACCCATTGTCTCCCCTTCCTAGAATTGTGCCTCTCTTAATTCAATGTAGGGATTTTTTGACTGCCATACCATGTGGTTGATTTGTATTGAGCGTGTGGTCCATGAAACCCCCTAGATCTTTTCCAGAAAAATTGCTGTCCGATCATGTCTGCTCCAATCCAGTCTTAAATCTGTGAAGCTGATTTTCTGAAAACTCTAAGGTGTGAGTATTAGAAACTCACATTGAACCATATCTGATTTCAAGCCCATTGCTCCATTACTTACATGGCACTGAAGGAAACTGAAAAAAGGAAAATTTCAGCTTGATTCTTATATTGTTTGGGTTGAACTGGACAGTCCCTGAGATCCTTTCCAACTCTCCAATTCTGCGATATCAGGGACCCCTCACATACAATGAGAGCCACCCCAGAGAGGAATGGGCTTTCTCAGGAGGCATGTGGCTCCATATGAGATCTTCAAGAAGTCATTCTTCTTTACATATAGATTAGTCTAGACGGCTCCATAGCCCCTTTCAACTCCATACATTATGTCTATTAAATTTCATCTAATTATTTGAAAAAGCAATGTAGCTTAGTAGAAAGAGAGCTGGCCTTGGGACCAGGAGGCACTGGGTTCAAGCTCTGCCTCTGACCAATGACTGAGCAAATGCCTTAACTTCTCAAGACTCTTTGTGACCCTCAAAGAGAGAGAGTTATCAAAGAGAATCCTAATTTGCAAGGATAGTCACTCACTGGGAGTCCCTGACACACATAAAATCACAATTCCAGTCCCTATCCCTCTCCCCTTAACCACTCTGAAACTCAGTTTTCTCTAATGTAAGATAAGTATAATAATCTCTGTAGGAACTCCCTCACAAGGTGTCAACAAGTTCAAATCAGCTGATATATGTTAAGTGCTCTGCAAACCTGGAAGTGTTCTATGGGTGTGCAATCCTTTGTTATCCTACCCCATGACTTGAATTTGTGCCTTTATATGTCTGCCAAGCACCATGGACAGCTCCCATGTGTTTTTTTTTCCCCTACCCTGAGAAATGGTGAAAAGCTCTGAAGGATAATGCCCCATAGAAAATGTAAGGGAGTTACATATATATGTGTATGTGTATATATATAATATATGTGTATGTGTATACATATGTGTGTATATGTATGTATACATATATATAAATGTGCATTTCATATACATGTGTATGCTTGTATGTATATGTGTTAAGGATCATATCTAGGTGAAGAAACAGGTCAGTTCTCCGAGAGTCTCCACAGCTGTGAATCATAAACTTGAAGGAGTTGCAAAGCAGCCTTCCCAGATGTTCCTTGTGAATTGGGAATGAAATAAATTGGAGGCAGAGGGAAGAGGAGAGAGGTCAGAGAACAGCTCCTGCCTCTCAGTCTCCTTGTATCATCATCCTTGTCTCCCATGAAGAGATCCATTCTACAGGTCTGAGTTAGACCTCCAGCAGCCACTGGAAGGTGGCTCCCATATCACAACATATATGTATGCAGGAGGTGGAACATATATGTGTGTGGGCATATAATATATATATATGTTCCATATAATATATATATGCATATATAAATATACCCATGCTTAACTATACTCAGCTTGGGGGCAGTGGAGGGAATGAAGGGAAAGAAAAGTAAAATAAAAAGCACACAGCAGAGAACAAAAGAAGTAAAGACAATCTGGACAGTCATGAATATAATCTCTTCTATTATTATATATGTTTTCTTGAAATGAAAATGTATTGTTACATATTTTGAATCCTCTCTGATGGCACATGACCTTGTTTTGCTTTTATTTTCCTTTTCTCCCTTTTTCTGTTTTTCTCTTATTTTGTATTTAACGTTAAATAGATATTTTTAAAAGAAAGAAAATGTCAGATAGGGGGAGGGGAGGGAACAGGAAACAATAACACCCTTTTCATTATATTATCACATTTTGAGTCATAAAGTCACCCAGTGGTGAAGCTAGAAGGGAATTCAGAAGTCATTTAACATAAGAAAGAAAAAACCAGACAGTGTAAAGAATAAAAATCATCATAAAAAATAATAACTGATACTTTATGATACTTTAACCTGATCTTTTCTTTTCAGAAAATAACAGACATTATTGTCATCATTTTATGGACAAGAGGAATAAACTGAGGCACAGAGAGAAGTGAGCAGGGTCTCACAATGAATGTGCTAGAGGTAAAATCTGAACCCAGGACTTGCTGATTCCAAGTCCAGAATTCTTTCCATCACACAATGCTGAGGATATGATGAACATCAGTGGTTTGGCCCCAGTGTGAGCAGCAGCAGAAATTGACACCGACATAGCACAAGCAGCTGCCATCCCCAGTTTTCCTTATTCTTCTTGCTGGAAACAAAGTGTAGCCTGACTTTCCGTGAACAAGACTCATGGGGCATCCAGTCCTTATGCCCTGACCTGGAGGCATGTGCTTCCCATTGCCTGTGCTGTGCCTCCTGTGCCTCTGCAGAAGTAGTGGGAAGAGCCATGGGCTGGGAGAAGGAAAGATGGAGGCAAGCCAAGATTCTGCCAGTTACTGACCGAGGGATTGTGGTTGAGTCATTGCTCCTCTGAGCCTTAGCTTTCTCACCTGTAAAATGAAAGTAACCATCCTTTTGTCTCTGGTCCCAATAACCAGAATGAGGGCTTTTATTCTAATGTGTTTATAAAGAGAAGTGACTCAGAAGACTCCCAGCAGAGAAGTTATGACTGTTCGCAGGACCAGACCTCACCATAGCGACCCATGACTGCCTCGAAGGTCTATGTCCCAGCCCTGATCCCGGCCCATATTCCAGCTAAGCTGTCATCATCCCCATAATTAGCTTCCACGTGGCTACAAAAGAACAGGAGCTTGTATCTTAGTAACATCAACTTCCTACCCAGGGAAGGGAGAGGGAGCTCAGGGTTTCCAGGGGAGAATGTCACCCTTTGCATTTGCACTCACAAGGAAATATTAAAGGCTCCTTGAGGTTGGCCAAGTCCCAGCCCTCTTCCAGTGGCCCTCCCAGGGGTCAGGCCTTACACCAGCAGGTTTTAATGGCTTTTTCTGATGAAGGAGATGGTCTGCCTGCTAGCTATCACGCTGTTTGGGTGTGAAGGAGGAGAACACTCTCCCTGGAAATGTCAGCAAAGCTTCAGAGGACCGTGCTGTGTCGTGTCACTGGGAATGTGGCTGGGCTCCTTTTTCTTTTCTTTTACATTTAATAACCAAGAAAAACCAAATATTCAAACAAGCAAAACAAAAGTGAGCACATAGAAAGCCCCAAAGTACAAGTGACACATGATGATTAACTTTAACATGACATGCAGCATGAGGTAATGGATAGAGAGCCAACCACAGAGTCAAGAAAAGTTGGGTTCTAGTCTTGTCAGTGCCCTGTGACCCTGGGAAAATCATTTTTCAGAGCCCCAGAAAACTCTCCAGGACTCGATTGCAAAGCTAGGGCCGGTCTGCACGGTGAAGGGAGTTTTCCTGCCGGGAATGCCCTTCAACAATGAGATCACAAGTCCAAGAATCAGGAACACTAGGATCTTTTCCCAGGTCTACCACTATAAAGTTCTGATCATCTCTCAGTTGTAATCCTTCTCTGGGAGGAGGTTTCTTTTCTCTGTGAATCTTTTTCTCTGTCCTCTTCACTTGCAAATCCACGGGAAGTTTTCCTCCTCCAGACCGCAGTCCCAACTCTGGCCCAGACTTGACTCACTCCTTGCTCAATGGTGTCTTCTTTTATCCTCCCAGAGAATGGGCATGGAATAACTCAGGGGCTTGTGGGAAAAATACTTCAACCAATGAACTCCTCTTAAACATGTAAGCTCCTCCCCAGAAGTTCAAAGGGGTAAAACTCCCCTTAAAGGCTGGAACTAGAGAATTGTTAAGTACCAATTTAGCACTTAGTAAGAACCTAATATCTCATTACCTCATTAGCACTTAGTAAGAACCTAACATCTCCCTCTTTTTTTTTATTTAGAACATAGGATGGTCATGACCTTCAAACATAAATCCATCAGTATGGGAGGCATTACACATAATTACATAGATTACATAAACACATAGTAATATAGTAACATAGTAACATAATACATGCTAGAAGTATGTAACAAATAATATGATCAAATAATCATAAATTGAGAATTTATAAATGTCCATAAGTCCATTGTCCATTACTCTCATCTTGTGTTAGGAAATCCAATGATTCCTGCTGGTTTTAAAGTTCTTTAACAGTCTTTTTATTAGCCATGCTCTTTCAGTGTCAGATGTTTCTTAGATTTTCTCCTTTGTTGTTTTGAGGTCTTTCTCTTTTTCTGTCTCTCTCTGATGGACAAGGCAAATATGACTCATTGGCACCCATCTGATTCCTTCTCTTTCTGAAGAAATGCAAGCAAACCCTCTCCCCCAGGAATTATTTATAAAAATTATTTCAGGAAGCACAAGAATCTCATTCTAAATATCATCAGGCTGCTCGAGCTTTACGTTTACAATTTGGAATCACAAGAGAGGAAGCTAGGAGCATAGTAAAAAGCTGTACAGCTTGCCTTCCTTTCCACCCTCCTACACTCCCTCCAGGGAAGAATCTTCGTGGTTTGAGAGCCAATGAAATCTAGCAAATGGATGTGACCCATTATAAATCTTTTGATCATTTGTCTTTTATCCACGTGGTTGTAGATACCTTTTCAGGATTCACTTTTGCAGTGCCAACAGCAAAAGAGGCAGCCCGAGTGGTCACTGAATTCCTTATCCAAGCATTTACAATTATGGATGTGCCACAAGAAATAAAAACAGATATTCTTCTAAACATTTTGCACACTTTTGTGCGCAGTATGAGATTTCACACAAACCACTGGAATACCTTTTAATCTGCAAGGTCAGGCAATAGTAGAGAGAAGAAACAGAGACATTAAGACACTCCTCCAAAAACAAAAGAAAGGGGGAGCCACAGGTAACCCTAGGGAACTTCTAAATTTAGTTCTCTATACCAATAATTTTCTAATTTTTGACAAAGATGCACTGGCTCTGGCAGACAGGTTTTATAACCCACCGGAAGGGCAGTGTCCAGTGCGAGCAGCTCCACTGTCCTTAGATAATCTCCAGGTGATGTGGAGAGACCCAGCAAGTGGTGAATGGAAGGGACCAGATAGATTAACTGCCTGGGGGAGAGGGTTTGCTTGTATTTCTTCAGCAGGAGAAGGAATCAGATGGGTGCCAATGAGTCATATTCGCCTTGTCCATCAGAGAGAGACAGAAAAAGAGAAAGACCTCAAAACAAAGGAGAAAATCTAAGAAACATCTGACAGTGAAAGAGCACGGCTAATAAGAAGACTGTTAAAGAACTTTAAGACCAGCAGGAATCATTGGATTTCCTAACACAAGATGAGACTAATGGACAATGGACTTATGGACATTTATAAATCCTCAATTTATGATTATTTGATCATGTTATTTGTTACATACTTCTAGTATATATTATGTTACTATGTTACTATGTGTTTATGTAATCTATGTAATTATGTATAATGCCTCCCATATTGATGGATTTATATTTCAAGGTCATGACCACCCTATGTTCTAAATCAAAAGAAAGGGGGAGATGTTAGGTTCTTACTAAGTGCTAAGTCAGTACTTAACAATTCTCTAGTTCTGGCCTTCAAGGGGAGTTTTACCCCTTTGAACTTCTGGGCAGGAGCTTACATGTTTAAGAGGAGCAAGTTCATTGGAGTATTTCTCCCACAAGCCCCTGAGTTATTCCATGCCCATTTTCTGGGAGGATAAAAGAAGAAGTTAGATTCTGGAAAGTCAGTTCTGGATTGGATCAAGGAGAAGACATCCGTGGATTCACAAGTGAAAAGGATAGAGAAAAAGATTCACAGAGAAAAGAAACCTTCTCCTAGAGAAGGATTACAACTGAGAGACAATCAAAACTTTACAACAATAAATTTCCATTTTAGTGTAAAAAAAAGAAATTAATTTATTAAAAAATGCATACAGAGCAAAAACAAGGAGCTTAAATGAAATCTATTATGTTTCAGACATGGGGCAGTAATCATGACTACAGACAAAGAACATCAAAAATACACTTAATTTTTTAAAAGATCATTTGAGACATTTTGCTAAAAATTGCCATAGATGGTTGGTTGAGATCAGTATTAAATACATATGTACATAATGGCAAATCTAAAAGTTTTAAAGTTAAGTGAATTATAGACAGCAATAGACAATAATGGGGCAGGGCTTTCCCCCCTTTCAGATATTAAGAACCAAAATAGAAGTTTAGAAAACTTAGATATAATAAATTTCTAAAGATTACTGAATGGGAATACAAAATAGTACAGATGTTTTTCATCTGTGCAGACAGATAGGGGACATAGTAGATAAGAGCACTGGATCTGGAATCAGGAAGACCTGAGTTCAAATACACCAGGAGAACATATTACCTCTGTGACCATGGGCAAGTCAACTTTTGTCTGCCTCAGTTTCCTTGACTCTAAAATGGAGGATAATAATAGTGACTACCTTGCAGGATTGTTTTGGGCCTCAAATGAAACAGTATTGTAAATCACTTGGTTGAGTGCTTTACATTTAATAAATACATGTTCTTTCCCTCCCTTTGCATGGAATCCTTAAAAACATATTTAATAAAGCACCACTGGAAAAAAAATTTAGATAATTTAAGCTTAAATAATGCATTCCCAAAGAATGGGTGGGTCAAGTAAAGAAACAAGTGAAACTTTCATTAAAGATAATGACAATACCAAAATTTGGAGTGCAGCCAAAATAGTCCTTAGGAGAAAGTTTATTTTTCTAAATGTTTTCATCATTAAAAGAGAGAAAAAGCAAATCAATTAATTGGGAATGCAACTTTAAAAAATAGGAACCTAACAAGTTAAAATCTTTCTAACTTAACAGAAACATATAAGTACTGAAAATCAAAGAAGAAATTAACAAAATCAAAAGAAAAAACAATTGAATTAGTTTTTTTTAAAGTTAAGTTAAATAGATAGACCATTTGGGGCAGCTAAGTGGTACAGTAGATAAAGTTCCAGATGTAGAATGAAGAAGATCTGAGTTTAAATCCAGTCTTAGGCATTTACTGGCTATGTGACCTTGGGCAAGTCACTTGACCCTGCTTGTCTCAGTTTCCTCATCTGCAAAATGAGATGAAAAGTAAATGGCAAACCACTTTAGTATGTTTGCCAAGAAAAGGTCACCAAAAAAGGTTAGGAGGAGTCACATGACTGAAAATGACTATAAATAGCAAATTTGATTTAAAAAAAACCCCAAGACTGTCTAATTACCTTTATTCACAATGTAAAAGCTGAATTCACAACCAATGAAGAAGAAATAAAAGAAATCAACAGAAACTCTTTTATACAATTGTCAATAAAACTTAAAATCTAAATTAAATGGATGAATATTTAGAAAAAATGTTGAAATTTCATATTTACAAAGCAAGAGAGAGCTTATATAATCCAATTTCAGAATAAGATATTGCATATCATACATGAATTCCTGAAGAAAAAAAACTCAAAGTCAGATGGATTTATAAATAAATTCTATCAAACATGTAAAGAAAAATTAATTTCTATACTATAAAAACTATATTTTAAAAAATAAAAGAAAATATCCTAAAATCTTTTTTCAATGATACAAATATGGTCAGGGCACCTGAACTAGGGAGAATCAATAAAGAGTAAAAAATATAAGTATAGACCAATATCCTTAATGAATATCAATACAAACATTTTAAGTAAATATAATCTTAAATACTGTAGTAATATACTACAAATATTATGTAGTATGATTAAGTCCAATTTATATCAGGGATATAGGTCTAGTTCAAAATCAGAAAAATTACCAACATAGTTGACTATATTAATAATAAAGAAAACAAAATTATATGTTTATTTCAATAAATGTAGAATAAACTATTGGCAAGATACTATCCCCTATTTAAAAAAAAAAAATACTAGAAAGCATGGGAATAAATGCATCTTTCCTCAATATGATAAACAGTATCTTTTTTAAAACTAAGAGATGACATTAAATATACAGAGCCTAAAACAGTAACATATTTCATCTAGAGAAACAAAAGATCAAAAATCTTAAGGGAAATCATTTTTTAAAGTAGAAAGGAAGGCTACCTAAGAATGCCAGTGATAAGACCTTTCTAATAAGATGAAGGGCAAAACAAGAGTGTCCATTACCACCATTAATATTTAATATAGTGCTAGAAATATTAATTAGAGCAACAATAAAAAATAAAACATTGATGGAATAAGCATTAAGCAATAAAGGAAACAGAATTATCACCTTTTACAGATAAGAAAGTTTACTTAAAAGCACTTCAGGAAGTCAATTAAAAGACCAACCACACCTATTACCAACTTCAGCAAAGTTGCAGGATATAAAATAAACTCAATAGATCATCATTATTTTTGTATATTACCAATACAATCCAACAGGGAAAATTAAAAAGGGAAATTCCATCTAAAACAACATCAGAAAATATAAAGCACTTGGGAGTCTAACTGCCAAGACACCCACAGAAACTACATGGATATAATTACTAAAGAATTTTTATGCAAATAAAAACAAATCTAAATGATAGGACAAATAATTAATTGATCATGAATACAGTGATTAACAAAATGAAAATTTCCTCTAAATTTATTTACTTATTCAGTAATATGCCAAACTACCCAAAACACTACTTTATAGAGCCTGAAAACAAATTTCATTTGGAGGAACAAAAGATCAAAAATCTCAATGAAAATAAATTTTTAAAGTGGAAAGAAAAGAGACCTAAGATTATCACAATTCAAACTATGCTACAAAGGAGTAATAATTAAAATGATTTGGTTCTGAGATCTGAGAGAGAGAGGTCCATTAATGAAACATATTGGTACACAACATTCAATAATAAATAAATAATACTCGAATACACAGTTATTGGGGTAACTTGCTACCCAACAAAAAGTGTTGTCAACTCTCAAAAGAGGTCTTGTAGAAATTAGAATTAGATCCATACCTTATATACTATATACCAAAATAAGTTCCAAATGGTCCATTACATTTAGACAAAAAAGTGAAAGGAATGAGGAAAAGCATAATATAATTCCTCCTATGTGCCAAGCACTGTGCTGCTTTTTATAAATACTTTCTCATTTGATCCTTATAGCAATTGTGAAAAATAATGGCAAGTATTTCCCTATTTTAGAGTGAGGAAACAAAGGCAAACAGAGATTAATTAACTTAAGATCAAATAGCTAGTCCATCTCAAAAGATTTTGTTTTATTTGACTGCACATGTTTGTAGCATAGGGTTTTTTTATTCATTGAAAAAATAATTTACCAAAAACATGGACAATTGGGGAGGGGAAGGGAAATAGGAATCAGTCACATAATAAGAATAAGAAATGAAGAACAAGAAAGTAATTACCTATCAGGTTTGTGTATAAAGAAGGATTCATGATGAAAAAAAGAGATGAAAGAAAGAAGAGATCAAAGAAGGTAAACAATTTTGATTACATACAATTAAAAAGGTTTTGCAGAAATAAATCAAATGCAGCAAAAATTGGAAGAGAAGTAGGCAAGTGGGAGAAATGATCTTTGCAACAAGTCTTTCTGCTAAAGATCTCATTTCTAAGATATGTAAGAAACATTTAAATTTATACAAATAAGAGCCATTCACCCATCAAAAAAGGAGCAAAGGATATGAACATGCAATTTTTCAGATGAAGGAAGCTATTAATTGTCACATAAAATGCTTTAAATCACCAATAATTAGAAAATGCACATAAAATAAGTCTGAGGTTCCATCTCATATCCCTCAGACTGGCAAAGTTGACAAAAAGGAAAAAAAAATGATCATTGCTGGAGGCGCTAGGGGAAAATAGGTCAATGAATGCACTGTTAGTGGAGCTATGAATCGGTCCAATTATTCTGCAAAGCATTTTGGAATTGTGCCCCAGAGCTATTAAAGTTGCCTGCCCACTGATGCTGTAATATTGCCATTGGGTATGTACAATAAAAAGATCAAAGAAAGAGGAAATGGACCCAGAAAATACAATGGCTCTTTGATTGGGCATTGAGTGGATACCCATCAACTAAGAAATGGCTGGACAAGTTGTGGTATAAGAATGTCCCATAAGAAATGACAAAAGAGATGGAGTCAGAGAATAAGTAAGAATAGTATGAACTGATGCAATGTGAGCAGAACCAAGAAAACAATTTATACAATAACAATCATGTAAAGTCAAAAATCTTTAAGAGATCTGGGAAATCTGATCAATACAATGACGAAACCATGATCCACGGTCGACTCCATGATGGCCAACCATGATGAACTCAAGAAGCAGATTTAGACATGGCCAACATGAGAATTTGCTGTACTTGACTACACCTTTGTAGCACAGGTTTTTCTTGTTTTTCTTACTTTCTCAATAGAGAAATCGGGAGAGAAGATGAAAGGGAGAGAAAGCAGATTTTTATTGATTGAAAAAATAATTTACCAAAAACATGAACTATTGGGGAGGGTAAGGAAACTAGGAATCAGTCACATAATAAGAGTAAGAAATGATTACTGGAAAGAGATAAGAAATGCTATATACCAACATAGAAATACTGTTGGTGAAGCAAGGGAAATAAATCCTCTCTTTGTGAGTCATCAATTCTCCAGTTTTCTCTGCTCTGCAAAAAAAATTGATTCTAGGATCACAGTGATGATGATGATGATGATGATGATGATGATGATGATGATGATGATGATGATGACTAGCATTTCTGTATCACTTGAAGGTTTATAAATCACTTGATACATCCTATCTCATTTGATAACTTGGTCCCCTCCTACCCTTTCTCTGTTCTAATTTGCCTCCACCTTCCACTTCTACTTTTGAGCCTTTGAGCTGGCCATCTTGTGTTCCTTGCACAAGACACTCCATTCCTGACTCCATCACTGTCCCCATGTTTAGAAGATCTCCACTTTCTTCCCTGATTTCCTTCAAGTCTCAGCTAAAATCCCACTATCTACAAGCAACCTTTCCATATCCCCTTTAACTCCAGGGGCTTCCTTCTGTTGACCATTCCCAATTTATTCCACACATCCATATTTATACATAGAGGGTTTTTTGCATGTTGTCTGGGGGCTCCTTCTGACTGACTGGGTTTTTTTGCTTGTGGTTTGTGTTTGCCTCTCTCTGCATCCACAGCACCTACCCACTGCCTGACATAAAATAAATGTTTGTTGCCTTGATTCTCACAATTCTGTAAGGTAGGAGAAAAGGGAAAAGAAAAGGAAAAAGCATTCCTATAGGACCTATTATGTGCTAATATTACCATGATTATCAAATAGTGCTATTATGATCCATATTATGCAGATAAAACAACTGAGGAGAAAGATGTCAAATTATTTGTCCAAGGTCACATAATCAGAGGCCAGATTTAATTGCAAGTCTAGATCTCCATCTCCGGAACCACCTATCTGCCTCAGATTAGAATTTTAAAATTACAATGGAAAGAATCTAAGGAATCACCAATTCCCCCATTTAACTGATGTGAAAACTGAGATATAAAGAGGGGAAAGGCTTTGGCTAAGGTCTCATGAGTGGTAAATACCAGAGAGACTTTAAGTCCAGACTGAATAAGTTGTAATTGCCAAGTCTGCTTAAGACGTTCGTTCACACTGGAAATGAGCAGACATCTTTCTCTGAGAAAAGTGGTGTCTGAACTAAAAATAAACCTTGGTCGCTCCCTTTGGACTGAATCCACATGTCTCCTTTAGTTACACATCTGCAAATGTAAGTGTGACCTGGTGGGATTTTCCTGAAAGTATGACAAATTAAATTAAATTAAGCCATAAAAAAAAAAATGCTCTTTGGCTTTTGCAATTTCTGGCAGCATCGAGGCCCAAGCCCATGCAGGATTGGGAGAACCTCAGTCAATGCCCCATGGGAACCCCTCATCATTGTTTCTATAGCCCAGCCTTCCAGCACGGATAAAGTGAGGTGGAATCCCACCGCCATGCCCTCCCTTCCACGAGGTCCTTAAACCCAGCATGGTTCATCCAGTTAAGTCATCCTGAGCCAAGAGCAGTGTTGGAAAGGAGTCAGTGCCCTGGTATCATCCAGTCCCAAACAGAGAACTGCTTCAGGGGGCTGGGCTCAGCACCTCCAAGGCCCCCTCCTGCCAGGTCTGAGAAGTTGTGGACGAAGCTGGCTGTCGTTCCAGGTAGTTTTCTAAGGCTTGATATTGAGGAAGGCTCATGACCAAAGGGGGTGTGATTGGATCATGATTGTATTTAGTACAATAATACCAAATTTATAATTTAAAGGGGGTGTGATTGGATCGTGATTGTATTTAGCACAATAATACCAAATTTATAATTTAGTACTGCTGTCCCAATGATCCGATCCAACCCCTTTCTTCTCAGAGTACTTCTTCACTGAGGAAGGGGGTGTCTGGATGATGTCAGAGCTAAGATTTGTTTAAAAAGGTAATGGAGTTTCCCACTAACAGCACCAAGCGGTGTTTTAGTAAACTCTGGTCATCAGGAACAGGGGAGAAACGCGGAGAATTCGGGATTTCTTGTTGATTAGCTGAGCTGCTCCTCTCAGACGCTCTCTCACCAATGGTCACTTTCTTGTGGTGGATAGAAAAGTCCGAGAGGTCTCAAAGTAATGTTCACCAGGGACCTCCCAGAGAAGGATGGGTCACGCACAGCTTGGCTCACAAAAAGTCTCTTTCTAGCTCCTTCCTCCATGGCAGACAGAACAAAATCTCTATTGACTCTTAGCAGCCCTCAACAAAGCCTCAGGTTTGGGCTATGAAAACTGAATTTCTCTCTGACAGAAAACCTGCCTTAAAGTGATCTGTGCTGTTACAGGGTCTGCCCCAGGCAGGATCCAATGTATAATCCAACAAACAGAAAAACAGGCCGGGGGGGGGGGGGGGGGGGGGGAGCGGCTGCTGAGCAAATGCTGCCGCTGTCTTTGGGGCCATCTCAAAGCCTCCACATCTGGGGAGAAGTTTGTGTCCCTTCCAAAAGCTGAGGGAGCTTTTTTATTCTGGGGGCCACGAGTTCTGGGTTTTCCAGAGAGCTCTCTCCTCGGGAAGGGTGGAGCAGGCGGGTCTGGAGAAGCCTGGTGAGCACACAGAGGTGATCTCGGAGCAGCCATTTCATCGATGGAAGGCAGCACCTGCTCAAGGGGCTTTCTCTCACAGTCTCACAGGAGAGTGCACTCAAAGCTTTCCAGCCTTGGATGCCCATGGCTATTCCTCTTCTCTCTCATTGTCAGGACAAGTCCCCATGGATGGGAGCTAGAGCAGAAAAGGCCGCCCATCCTCACTACCCGTGCCACGTTCTCCCCAAATACAAACATGCAATTCCTGGGATTCTCACCTTCTGACTCGGGGTGAAGGCCCTGTTAAAGCAGAACTGGGGTATGGTGTTGGACCGTTAAAGACTATCGACACCCCAATAATGCATAAATGAGATGGCATGGGAGGAATAATCAGAGAAAGGCTGACAAAGACCCAGAGCACGCTATATACAATGCTCACCTTGGGAAAGGATTCACTGGGAATCCCTGAATGTGAGAGTTATCAGAAAGTCAATAGAGGAAAAGGGGTGGGGAATGAGTCATGGTGGGCGGCATGGGGCATCCCTCAGGAACGGCACCTCCACCTTCCTCCAAAGCAAAGCAGAACCACTGCAAGGACCCGACTTTACAGATCTCTGAGTGGTGCAGGAAGCACTTACATGAGTGGCTTTTTATCCATGAGACGAGAAACATTTTAGTTACCACCACTATAAGCAACTTTTTAAAGAAAATGTTTTAAGACTAATGCAGACAAGTTAGAAGGGAACCAGTAAACTGGGAAAACATTTTTACATTCAAGGGTTGTGATAAAAGACCTCATTTCTGAAATAGAGAATTGACCTAATTTATAAGTATTCAAGCCATTCTCCAATTGATAAATGGTCAAAGGATATGGACAATTTTCAGACAAAGAAATTGAAAAGATGCTCTAATCACTATTGATCAGAGAAATGCAAATTAAGACAACTCTGAGATACCACTACACACCTGTCAGATTGGCTAAGATGACAGGAACAAATAATGATGAATGTTGGAGGGGCTGTGGGAAAACTGGGACACTGATGCATTGTTGGTGGAGTTGCGAAAGAATCCAGCCGTTCTGGAGAGCAATTTGGAACTATGCCCAAAGGGTTATAAAACTGTGCATATCCTTTGATTCAGCAGTGTGTCTCCCGGGTCTGTATCCCAAAGGAATCATAATGGGAAAGGACCCACACACAAAAAAAATGTTTGTGGCAGCCTCTGTAGCGACAAGAAACTGGAAACTGAGTGGATGCCCAACAGCTGGGGAATGGCTGAATAAATTGTGGTATATGAATATTATGGAATATTATTGCTCCATAAGAAATGACCAGCAGGAGGATTTCAGAAAGGCCTGGAGAGACTTAAACCAACTGATGCTGAGGGAAGTGAGGAGGACCAGGAGATCGTTGTACACGGCAACAACAAGATTATATGATGATCAATTCTGACAGACGTGGCCCTCTCCAACAATGAGACAATTCAGACCAGTTCCAATGATCTTGTGATGGAAAGAGCCACCTGCACCCAGAGAGAGAGCTGGGGGGCTGAGTGTGAAGTGGGGGGACAACTTAGCATTTTCACCTTTTTGTTGTTGTCTACTTGCATTTTATTTTCTTTCTCATTTTTTCTTGTTTGATCTGATTTTTCTTGTGCAGCAAGATAATTGTATAAATATGTCTGCATATATTGGATTTAACGGATATTTCTACCATGTTTAATATATATTGGATTACTTGCCATCTAGGGGAAGGGGCAGGGAGAAGGGGAAGAAAACTGGAACACAAGGTTTTGCAGGGGTCAGTGTTGAAAAATTGTCCTTGTATATGTTTTGAAAATAAAAAACTTCAATAAAAGTTAAATAAAACATAGATTCAAAAAAAGGAATTGTTTTATGCAACGGGATATTCTTGTGCTGAAAGAAATGATGAAAAGGACAGCTTCATTGAAACTGGCCCAGAGAGGGAAGGGAATAGAACCATGAGAACTGTTTAGGCTATCACAGTGTCACCTTGGATAATGGCAGGCTCTCTGAGCCACGCAGCCCGTCATCACAGAGGACAGGACAAAGCTGAGTGCCCGTGACGGACTCAAATCAGAAATATCTTCTTGAACATGGCCAAAGTGGGAACGGGCTCGGCCTCTGTCTGACGCTGCATATCGCACATTATAAGGGCGTTCCTTTTTTTTTTTTTTGTCTTATGGTCGGAAAGGAGAAGGTGGAGGAAGAAAAAGACACTCTCTATTGAGGAAAGAAATGAACAGCTTTTTTTAAGTCAGGGAGCCTTATACAAAATGTTTCTTCTTGGATGAGCTCCAGGAAGGGGCTGCTGAGGTCCCTCCAACACTGGGATTCCACTACTCAGTCTTAGTTCTCATATCATCCCGCCTGACAACTGACAAGGAAGTCCAGGCTCCGAAAGGGACTGGAGTCGGTTGGATAAGAAGAAATTTAGCCCCGAGACTTTTGGCGAGTCTCAACCACCCCTGGCCACTTTCCCCATCACTGGATAAAAATGATTTGCTGAGGAAACCTAAGGAAGAAAGAGAACTTTGTGCTGAAGCCGAACTCCCCCAGCTGAGTGTCCCGGAGGAAAGGCCCGTGCTACATCCAGCCCTGCTCATCATGCTGCTCGCCTCTCTGAGCAAGGCGGCTTCTGCCAAAGGGGATGCCAGAGTCGGCTCGGATGCCAGCCTCGCCTGCCCACGTGGCGCAGACTGGGACGATCTGTGTAATTAGGGAAGAAAAAAGTTTTCCCAAGGAGCTAGTGAACGATGGCATGTGCAGTCTGCAGGGAAGCCTTTCTCTACCTGTTCTCCCACTTGCAGACTTAATTGAACAGTTCCATCATCCCGGACAGACCCTGACTTCTAAGAAAGAAAGCAAAGGCTTGAGATGAGCTCCCTTGGCTGCCTCCTGCAGCAGCGAGCCTAGAGTCCAACGCCGGCTATTGGGGAGTAAGGCGGGAGGTCCCAGGTCCACAGCTCCCTGGTCACGGCCTTTCCTGTTCCCCACCCAGGCAGACTGCAAAATGTCCGGCACATCCCCATCTCAGGAGCACAGGCTCACATCCCTCAGTGTGAATGCATGGAGTCCCGGTCCCCCTTGAGAGACAGAGGAGACCTGGGATATCATCCCAACCCCTGCTCTCGGAGCCCAGGACAAGCTCTCCCAGCCCGAGCGTTGAGCATTAGTGGCAGAGCTGGGGTTCAAACGCAGCCCCTAAGTTCAGAGGTGGAAGTTTTTGCAGCTCAACAAACCTTAGCACCTGCCTGCTCTGTCAGGGTTCCAACCAAGAATTCTGGGACTTAGGCTCAAAGGAACCTCAGATCTAACACTTTCATTTGGCAAAGAAACTCTCAAGATGGTCACACAGGCAGAGCAGGGGGAAGCTGGGGCTTAACCCAGCCCCCCCATCTCTGGAGCCATCATCTGTGGTTTGTATGTTTGGTCCCCTTCCTTAAGGAATCAGAGAAAGAATAAAAGGGCCATAGGGCCATATTGGCTGGGAATGGGGACTGGAATAAGAGCTAACCTTTTCAGAGTACCAGCACCTTGGCTCATGAGGAGGAGGGGGTAGAGTTCTAGCCACATGAATCCTAAGTGGCTCCTGAGAAAACCCCACCCACTGCTTTGGATTGAGAAAGTGATGGCATGCCCTGAAAAACCCTTATCCAGGGGACTTGAGTACAGGGTCTAGGTCCATGGAGTCTTGTTCAAGTAATTTAATGTTTGTTTGTTTTTTTTTACTTTTAAAAATAAATGTGTTTATTGAGTTCTGAATTTTCACCCTCCCTCCCTTTTCCCCACTTACTGAGAAAGTAAGTAATATGTTAATCAATTATACATATGAAATCATGCAAAACATATTTTCATATTAACCATGTTGCAAAAAAAAAAGAGAAAAAGAAAAAAGGAAGGAAGGAACAGAAAAAGGAGGGAGAATGGAGGGAAGGAGGAAAAAAGGGAGAGAGGGAAGAAAAAAGAAGAGAGCGAAGGAAGGAAGGAAGAGAAAAAGGAGGGAGAATGGAGGGAAGGAGGAAAAAAGGGAGAGAGGGAAGAAAAAAGAAGAGAGCGAAGGAAGGAAGGAAGGAAGAGAAAAAGGAGGGAGGGTGAAGGAAAGGAGGAAAAAAGGAAGAAAAGGAAGAAAAAAGGAAGAGAAAGAGGAAGGGAAGAAAAAGAAAGAGAAGGAGGAAGGGAAGGACGGGAAGAAGAGAAAGGAAGGAAGGAAGGAAGGAAGGAAGGAAGGAAGGAAGGAAGGAAGGAAGGAAGGAAGGAAGGAAGGAAGGAAGGAAGGAAGGAAGGAAGGAAGGAAGGAAGGAAGGAAGGAAGGAAGGAAGGAAGGAAGGGAGAGAGGAAAAAATATACTTCAATCTACACACAGAATTCATCAATTATCTTTTTGGAGGTAAATAGCATTTTTTATCATGAGTCCTTCAGAATTGTCTCAGCTCATTGTATTGAACAAAAGTAGCTAAGTTTTTCATAGTCAATCATTGTTACTATATTGCTGTTGCTGTGTATTAAGTTCTCCTGGTTCTGTTCTCATCACTTTGCCTCAGTTTAAATAAGAATTTCCAGGTTTTGCCCAAACCAGCATGATTGTCTTTTCTGATAGCATAATAGTTTTCCATCAAAATCATTTAATATAACTTTTTCAGCCATTCCCCAATTTATAGGCAGTGCTCAGTTTCCAATTCTTTGCCACCACAAAAAGAGTTGTTACAAATATTTTATACATATAAGTGTTTTTCCTTTTTCTTTGATTTTTTGTGGCATACAGACATAGTAGGGATATTGCTAAGTCAGAGGGTATATATAAATATATGTGTATAATAAATATATATTTTTAGAATGGTTGAACCAGTTCACAACTCCACCAAAAGCGCATTGTTTTTACACATCCCTTCCAGCATTTGCCATTTTCCTTTTCTATCATGTTAGCAACTCTGATGAGTGTAAGATGGAACCCTGAAAACTGAAATTGAAAATTGGCTTTCATTTTTATAAATTTGACTCTGTTTCCTGTATATTTGATCAAGTCTTTATCAGAGAAATTTACTGTTAAAAACTTCCCCCAACTTCTTGCTTCTCCTCTAATCTTGATTGTGTTTTTGTTACTGCAAAACTTTTAAAACTTCCTGTAATCAAAATTATCCATTAACAAGAACATCCTGTAATGTTCTCTGTCTCTTGTTTGGCCGTGAGTTCTTCCCTTACCCACTGATTGACAGGTAAAACTGTTCATGCTCCCTTAATTTGTTTATGACATCACCCTTTATGTCTAAACTATGTACTCATTTTGACCTTATCTTTGTATATGATGTGAGATGTTGGTCTATACCTGGTTTCTGCCAAACTGCTCTTTAATTTTATCCTCAGTTTTTGTCAAATGGTGAATTCATCTCCCAAAAGCTTCGCTCTTTAGGTTTATCAAACACTAGATTGTTGTTGTTGCTTAGTATTTGTCAAATTCTGTTAAATTTGATTCTTCATGTCCCCTTCAGAGATTTCCTTGGCAAAGATATGGGAGTGCTTTGTCTTTTCCTTCTGCAGCTCAGTTTACAGATGAGAAAGTGAGGCAAAGGAGATTTAGAGCTAGGCCGAGGGTCACATAACTAGTAAGTTTCTGAGATCAGACTTGAACTCAGGGAAGATGAGTCTTCCTGATTCCAGGCCCAGTGTTCTACTGACCCACACAGATGCCTCATTTTCATGATTACCATTTTGTAATATACGTTGAAATCTGGTAGTTATGAGCCACCTTCCTTCAGTTTTTTTTCACTGATTCCCTTGATATTTTTAACCTTTTGTTCTTCCAGAGGAATTTTGTTATCATTTTTTCTAGCTTAATGAAATAATTCTTTGATTGTTTGATTTGTATGGTGCTGAATAAGTAAATTAATTTAAGTAGAATTGTCATTTTTATTATGTTGGCTTGGTCTCCCTAAATAATGTTTCTCTAGGTGCTTAATCCTTCTGTGTTTCAGTTCCCCCAAGTGAAGAAAAGGAAGGGATTGAATCACTCTATCTCTAAGAAAGGTCTAACAGTCTGTGGGTTATTATTTGCACATAAGGACAGACAGGTATCATGGCTCCCAATTGGATTGGAAGTTCCATGAAAACAAGGAGTCCCATCTAATCTAAGCTCTGTTTCTCTCCTAGGTATTACAAACAGTAGGCACTATATAAAGATGAGCTGAATTAAATTAATATAATTTAGAAAAATGGTGGGAGAAGATGGTGGAATAAGTCAGAAAGCTTTTGGTTTTCCAAATTTCCTCCATAGAGAAAGACAAAACATTGCTTCAGGGAATATAAAGCAGCAGAAATAAATTGGAGTCCGAGTAAAGCAGTTGTTCTCCTAAAACAACCTAAGAAGACCCCAGGAAAGAGTCCAGGGGCAGAAGCTGGCCTGAGCGAAGTACAAATGGCTCCAGTTTGATTATCCAGAACAAACAAACAAGAAACCCAGGGGGGCAGCTGGGTTTGGGAAATGGCTTCAGTCCCAGAAACTTTCTTCTCGTGGACAGTATGGGGTCTGACCACTGAGTATCCTGAAGGACTTTCCACTGACAGATGCATCCTGGGGTGGGCTGCCATTGAAGGGGAGAAGGAGCTAGTACACACCTGGGAGTGTAGTAGACGAGGGGCGAAGACTGTTGAGGGGATTGCAAATGAACAGAATCCCTGGTTTCAGTTTCAGGGAAGAAAAGGCAACTGTAGTCTGCAGCCACCTTAAGGCCAGCAGAGAGTAAGACCATTTGCAGGAGCAGGGCCTGGTATAGGAGTAGAAAGGAGAGCCCAAGGTTGAGCCCTGGGACAGACCACAGAAAATAACAGTGAGAAGGACCTGAGGCCTTGGGCCTAATTCCCCATACTTTGAGACTAGAACTTCATCACACCAATTGCTGTGAAAAATAAAATAAAGATGAGAGAGTAAAGGAGAAAGACCCCAACCATAAAATCTACTAAGGGGATAGAGAAGATCAGGGTTCATATTCAGAGGCAGATAATGAAGTAAAAAAGGCCCAGTGAGAAACCTCAGATAGTCCAGAAGAAAAAAAAAGGATTTCTTAGAAATTTAAAAGGGTTTTAAAAATCAAATAAGAGAAATCAAGAAAAATTTAGGGGGGCAATAAGAGCAATCCAAGAAAAGCAAGGAATTATGAAAAGCAAGTCAACCAACTTGAAGTAAAGAACAAAAAATTAAGGAAGAAAATAATTCCTTGAAAACTAGAACCAGACGAAAAAAAAATATCATTCTAAGACACAAAGAAATAATAAAGCAAAATCAAAAGAATGAAAAAGTAGAAGCAAATGTGAAATATCTCATCTGAGATATCTGAGAATAGATTGAGGAGAAATAATGTAAGAATAGACAAGCTGCCTGAAAGTTATGATTTAAAAAAGAATCTTGATATAATATTACAAGAAATTATCAAGGAAAATTGGCTTGATATTCCAGAACAAGAAGACAAAGCAGAAATGGAAAAAAACAATCCACTGGTCCCCACCTGAAAGAAATTCCAAGAGGAAAACTTACAGGAATCTCATAACCAAGAGTCAAAGCTCCCAAGTTAATGAGAAACTATTGGCAGCAACAGGGGGAAAAAACCAACTTAAATATTGTGATTACCCAGGACTCGTCGGCTATTATAATCATCTGCAACATTGCAGAAAAAGAAGCACTAGTTTTAGAGTTAGAGTCCTTGGGTTCAAATTCTGCCTATGAGATGTGGCCATAAGCTAAAATGCATCCGAGTCTCAGTTTTCTCACATGTAAAATGGGCAGATGTCAGAGCAGGAGAAGGAAGGGGATTAGGAAAGGAGAGCAGGGACTCAATAGGGCAGACATTTGTGGGACTTCCTGGCCGTGGCACTCCCACTGAAGCGACGGACATATCCAGATCTTCACTGGTGCCAGAAGCTCG